>NC_051388.1:62373174-62383174 GCF_015228065.2 Penaeus monodon | reverse complement strand
CCTTCATGAATTCCCAAGACTAATCGGATACAGATTAATGTGATATCACAGTATGCTAGTTCCCATACAAGAATGTAAACGAAAGACAAATGATACATGGCCTGTATGTGCATGCGTGTTAGTATATATGCATAGGCATGCATATATATATATATATATATATTATATATATATATATATATATATATATATATATATATATATATATATATATATATTTACACAAAAACAAATACACACACACACACACACACATATATATATACATATACACACACACACACACACACACACACACACACACACACACAAAACAAGACACACAGATGGACTATTATATATATTTATATGTATATTTATATTTATATAATATATATATATAAATATATATATATATATATATATATATATATAAATATAAATATACATATAAATATATATAATAGTCCATCTGTGTGTCTTGTTTTGTGTGTGTGTGTGTGTGTGTGTGTGTGTGTGTGTGTGTGTGTGTGTGTGTGTGTGTGTGTGTGTGTGTGTGTGTGTGTGTGTGTGTGTGTGTGCGTGCGTGCGCGCGCGCACGCATTTCTGTGTTTAAGAGAGAGAGAGAGAGAGAGAGAGAGAGAGAGAGAGAGAGAGAGAGAGAGAGAGAGAGAGAGAGAGAGAGAGAGAGAGAGAGAGAGAGAGAGAGAGAGAGAGAGAGAGAGAGAGAGAGAGAGAGAGAGAGAGAGAGAGAGAGAGAGAGAGAGTACACCACACATTTAAATAATATACATATATAAATATATGATGAAGCGCAAACCTTCTAGTCATGCGGCTGACCCGCGTTCCCACTTTGCTCAGGGGACGAGAAATTTCCTTTGTACCAGATGTTACTATCAGTCACGGTCCTCATGCTTACTACACACTGCCGATTCCAGAGATGGCTATATATGTACTCACACGTGCGCGCACGCACACACACGCACACACACACACACACACACACACACACACACACACACACACACACACACACACACACACACACATATATACATACATACATACATACATACATACACGCAGGCACGCACACACGCACACGCACGCGCACACACATACAAAATACTTTTAAAATCTAAATATACTTCGCCCTGCTCGGTTCTTCCTCTCGCTAATCCATTCTGAAGGTGAAGCCCGACACCTTCGAGACGTATGGATACATAAACATGTTCACCGCCGCCTCAATCATTCCTTTTATATGAAGGTTGTGGTTCACTCGTGGCAAATATACACTACCGAAATTATTAGAAAAAAGGAAAAAAAAAACAGCTTTCAAAAATATCTTCTGAACAAACTGGGAAAATATTCAAAATTCCTGTACAGCCATTTTGTTTATTTACTTCAGTGTGCTGAAATCCCCCCCCCCAAAAAAAAAAAAAAAAAAAAAAAAAAATCACGTTTCATTAATTTCATTTAGGACACAAAATCTGATTTTTTTCAAACGCCAATTAACTTGAAAAAAAAATCGTGGATCTTAAATAATGGTCTTAGCAAGAAAGTTGAAGTGATTTCCAACTTTTCAAATAAAGTTTTGACAGATACAAAGCTTTATCAATGGCCTTAGGATTTGGTTTACGGCTCCAGAAACTGGGCTTTGTTATTCTTTCTCGATAAGAGTTTAAGAACTGCAAAATATAGCAAAGTTTGTTAAATTTCCAGCAAAATCTCTTCCCTCGTAATAATGTCTTTGCACAGACTTACAAAGAGTCTAGACTATACGTAACTTGGATCATAATGAATGGCATGTCAAAGAAATCCAAAATCTAATACACGGTGAAAGCTTCTCAATAACAAAACCAGAAGAGGAGGAGGCATAATCCTCGCCACACCACAAAACACATTTGGGTAAGCTATCAACTCTTCTTTCACATTCCCAAAAAGATTCAACCTAAAACCTTAAAGATACGTCAATCTTAACACTACAACGAATCTATACCAATTTCCCCCTTTTAACCAGCTCTCACCCGAGATTCCACCAGTTAGGTGTATATTCCAGACTTATCGTTTCATCTGCCAAAACTTTATTGTACAACTTCGGCTTCAATACATCCCCGTGCCCCGAATCAACACACTGCGAACAAGACGAATTTTGTGAATGAAATCTAAGTTTAGCATTGCAAAGGAATGGCTTCCTCAGATGTCGATCAATGCCTATTGTTAATCCTTTCAGAAATCATCTGAACTTATCGGTGAATTCAGCCAGATCAATCCTACTCACAATTTGGTAAAAACAGTTCACTTTTAAAAAAGCATAATACCTTATATTCATCCCTGAAGACAGCTCACACTCATAACATCTTCCTTTATCACCAATAAAGAAGTGCTGTACAACTGCCTTATCTCAGGGGCTAACGTCCAGACAAACCTTAGAAAAAACGCATCTTTCTTGATATTACTGCCCTTTACGAAATAGCTCGAGTGTTCATAGGAACACACTTTCAAAGTTAACGGATGAGAAAATCAAGAATATTTCCATTGACAACGGGATTTTTGCTGATAATTATATATTTCCAAAATAGCAACACATCAACCTCCTGCTTGAAACAAGTACAACAAAGATGTCATTCAATAGAATAAACCGTAACAACAAAACATTCGTCCCTCAAACCAAATTCAAAGTAGTTTTAACAGAAGATTCCCAGTGGCAACCATCACGCTGGCCGAAACATAATATACTTAAACGTGTTGATCAATATATAAATACATTAATAAACGCAAAACATTCGTATTTTTCTGCTAAACGTCACCAGCTGATCTCAGGAAAGACTACCTCACAACGGTTGAAATATTCCGTCCACTATGTCGTTGAATCTCGTATACGTCCACAGAATTAACAGCAGCAATGCACTGCATGATACTTGGCGGTGTAGATCTGTCACCGTTGTAAGCCCTTCGCTCTTCGAGGTTTGTTCCCCATCACTGGCCTTGTTCCCATTACGTGGCCGCGTATTTTTTTCTTATTTCGTTTTCTATACTAAATTCTAACTCTCTCGAATAATACTTCGCCTTTCAGGACATATTTTTCTTTTTGTTTCTTCTTTCGAAAGGTTTGGTAATATAAATTCAGAACAGCCTTACTCCTTGAAATGAATCCTATAACATGCATGCACGCGTGCATACAAACAATACACATACACAAACACCCGAAGAGGAGGGGGGAGGGAGAGAGATGGAGGGGGAAGGAGGGAGGGAGGGGGAAGGAGGGGGGAGGGAGGGAGGGAGGGAGGGAGGGGAGGGAAGGAGGGAGGGAAGGAGGGAGGGAGGGAGGGAGACAGAGAGAAGATGGAGAGAGAAAGGATTTATCAACAAAGGAGCGAGGGAGATTAAACTAGAAGAAAACCAAATTGCTCCAACCATCATCTTTTTATTTAAACTAAACACAAGCTTCCTGAGAAAAGAACAACCTGAAACAAGCCTAAAATAGCACCGCAGAGGGTTGCTCCAAGACTCCAGATCTAAGCAAACACGCAGAAGGCCTCGTTGACGCAAGCAAGAAGGTCTATTTACTCTACCTTATATACAGGTAGAAGGCAAGTGAAAGTTCGTTCGTGAATACAGCTGTCAAGCGCCGAGCTCACAACTGCCACTCAGAGCACGATCGCCCCTACACGGTTTACAGTCCTATGTCCGCAGCCCGACCATAGACGACATGAGTATGCCAGCTAGATACTTCCGAAAAAAAACAAAAAATAATGCAACGGGAAAACGAGCGTAAGGGAATTTTCTCCTCAAAACTTGCACAAAAATAATTCGCGAAAAGCGATATCACGCCACTGTGACGAGGCACAAGACGCGAAGGGGCCTGCGAGGTCTCGAGTGAAGCTCGAGGACGAGGCCGCCTGGTGACGTCGCGTGGCGAGGCCGTCCTCGCACGTGCTCCCGCTACCATCTGTTCAGCGTTCGCCGTGTGGCAATATTTAAGACAGAATAACCGCTGCAGACATACTCCCTTACATTCACTCCCAAGGGGACGTTTAATGACTTCTCTTCTAGTGTGAAGTTTAATTCCTCCTAATTAACACCGTGTCTCACTTGTTTTATCATCACTCTTTGAAGCGAGCCGGATTTTAAGATCGAGTTATAAGCAAGGGTCTGATTAGTGTCAGTCACCGCTTGCCTTATCTTTCGTTCTTGTTTCCCGTCTATGTAATCAAGCTCAACTCAGTAAAACTTTGTTTGACAGAACGGTGGATAAACAGTGGAGGCGAGGTTGCTATTAAGGGGTTAAAACTCTCAATTCAACTGTTACCTTGAACTGTAAGCTGTACTAATCTCAAGTCGGTTTCACACCAGGATTGCATAGGTCAAACATTGTTTTCGCATAAAGATAGGTTACGTGAGGTGTGCACTCTGCTAAATTACGTCATTAATATTTTAACACACAAAGCACTATCATTCGAAATGTTGAAAATGTAATATTTTATGATCCAAGACGGGGTAAAAAGGGAATAAATTAGACTAAGAGTTCTGAAAGAGAGGTTAAGGAAGGAAAACACGATGAGGGGATGAGGGTTCGAAAAGATAAACAAGACAAAATAATAATTTTTAGCCCTGAAATGGCTTTTGCAGATTAGGGTGTTTTGCCTTGTCCCTTCGTGTCAGTATTTCCGCCATATCACCCTATTTCCTCTTTCTCAACTGTCATTGGCTGCTTATAGTTGCAAATTCGGTGAATAAAAATATTAACTGCATACGAGAAAGTGCCAACTGATGATATTATTGATATTATGATTGATCATACAAAAAGATGCCTTGTGAAAGGTCATGTATTCACGTGCAGTGTTCCCAGATGATAATAACAAAAGATAATGAGCTGCGATTATAAATAATAAAGGTTATTATGCAATTAATAGCTTTCTAGTTTACCAAAAGAATCACCAACCCTACTTGATACGGTGTCTGCCAGCATAAAACTGAAGCGAAAGTAATGCAAAGTTTATTTTTTAATAGAGCTCTTACTAATGTTCTAGAATAGAATCCGCAAATCATAACATCATCTCTTAAAAGCGAAAGATCTCTATGTCGCAAAAATACTCACAGTCGCTTTCACTCTGTCACAGTTTCCCTATTTCCTTCCCTTTCAGTTTCTCTTAACAAAGGCGCCTCACAGTCACTCCTCACGCGAATGACAGGCAATGAAAACAATCAATATCCGTTTGCCATAATAAATAGTAGGACTTTGATGGGCACGCTTCAAAGTGGTTGACTGAATACGCTCCGCTATGAACCCAAGTGCCAAATATTTACTCAGACCACCTCTTCTGCCGATTTAAGAGACAACGAAGCAATGCGATTTTTTTTTATCCACAACGAGGCACGGTTACGTCATCCCAAGTATGAACTGAGTGGATTACATAACCGACCTCTACATACGCACGCACCTGGCAAAAGGAAAATGGCGTGTACATATATATTTCTTTCTACTGAAATCGCAAACGTGTACCTGGCAAATTTCTCTTGAGTAAATTTCTTCCTAACAGCTAAAAATATAATAGAGGGACTTACCTTTTAAACGGAAACGTTGAACTTACAAAGGTTGATCGATGGTTACTGTTGGCAAGCACATTACACTTCCTACTCAGTACAGTGTATTCATAAATGAATGCCAATTTGTCCTTGTAAGTTATGAATAATGATTTTTTCACAGTTCCCTAGTATACGAGACACTTCATTAAACATCGAGTTAACATTACTTCACAGGTGGCTTGGGAGGAAATACATATATTTCGTAAGAAACGCTTCGATTACCATGACCTAAGTCTTGTAAACAAGTGTGAATGCTTGTGTGCGTGTGTTCATATCTTTGTTTGCATGTATGCATGAAAAAAATATAAAAATATAAAAGGAAGTGCGAAAGTACGTTAGTGTGTGTGTGTGTGTGTGTGTGTGTGTGTGTGTGTGTGTGTGTGTGTGTGTGTGTGTGTGTGTGTGTGTGTGTGTGTGTGTGTGTGTTTGTGCGAGCGGGAGTACGTAGTTACGTCCGTATGCCTGCATACATCTCTCTCTCCTCTCCTCTTCTCTTCTCTTCTCTTCTCTTCTCTCTCTCTCTCTCCACCCCTTTCTCTCTCTCTCTCTCCCACCCCTTTCTCTCTCTCTCTCTCTCCACTCCTTTCTCTCTCTCTCTCTCTCCACTCCTTCTCTCTCTCTCTCTCTCTCTCTCTCTCTCTCTCTCTCTCTCTCTCTCTCTCTCTCTCCCACCCCCTTCTCTCTCTCTCTCCACCCCTCTCTCTCTCTCTCTCCCCCTTCTCTCTCTCTCTCCACCCCCTTCTCTCCTCTCTCTCCACCCCCTCTCTCTCTCTCTCTCCCCTCTCTCTCTCTCTCTCCCATCTCTCTCTCTCCCTCAATCTCTCTCTCTCAATCTCTCTCTCCCTCAATCTCTCTCTCTCCCTCAATCTCTCTCTCTTCCTCAGTCTCTCTCTCCCTCAATCTCTCTCTCCCTCAATCTCTCTCTCTCTCAATCTCTCTCTCTCTCAATCTCTCTTTCTACACACCTTTCTCTCTCTCTAGACCCTTTCTCTCTCCTACACACACACGTACAGTTACACACACAAAAAAAATGAACAATATCACCAGTACAGAATCGACTATTGCACCCTATGCTGTCTACGGATATTCGGGAAGGAGATCAAGTGCCAACGAAAAGTCAATCTCCGTCGTATGTTTTGCGAAGTGACGCCTGCATTTTAAGTCGAGTCCAGATGTAGGCTGAGGAAGGACTTTCTCTTCGCCCAGATTGTCCCCTGGACGCGTCACTCGACCTGTCATAGCCTTCGGGTCATCCAAGCACACGCCCCTCTGCCGACTTGAAAGCGGCAGCTGTCCTGCTTTTGTCATTTGGTGATAGAATTTTTTTTCGCGTTTATGTATCGATGGCAGTATTAACAAATGCCAGATCAGAAATGGAATATAAATTTTTTATTTTGTCGGCGATGATGTTTATGTGCTGGTGCACAGTAAAATCGTAATTCATTCAAAGAAAACTAACTTTTGTACTGATTTGAGGTAACAAATATCTAAGCAAAAATAAAACGAATACCTATATATTTAAACGAAAAATAAAAGGGCAGATGTTACTTCGTAATCGAGCCCACCAAATTAGCCTAGGTAGAACAACATATATTCATGTAATGTAAAAGATACATCGCATGTATCCTGCACTCCGATGCATCACTCTCTTTCCCGGTTCTTCTTACACCGACAGTATTTCAGCACATGCTATTTCGGTCGTTAATCAACAAAGCAGCGTGTCCGGAGTGGAGAGGGGCAGGAGAACACTCACGCGCACGTTTACACGCACACGCCGTCACACGCCGCACACACTGCGCACGTCCACTCCAGAGCCACGTCGAAACGCCACTGAAGTCTCTCTCTCCCGCTCGCCCAGCTCAGGGACGGTGCTGCCTGCTTCACTCCCAAGTGTATCACCGCTTCACACCCGCTACCCTGTTCTCCGCACCCGTTCCCTGGCACTAGGCGCCCACTTTGCTGCTCTCCCAACCCGTTATCAAACACAGGACTCTTACTAAACGATATAGCATTAAAATCCCTTTTAAAAGTACTCGACTGACGAACTCCGCACAAGTCCCAATACATGGCGCACCCTTGCAGAGGAAAGGTGATTTCAATATTTTGCAAAAGACGATCCTCTGACTGTGCAGCGTCCTGGTGCATCACCTGTTGCTTGTTTCCTGTTGTTGTTGTTGGTCCTCTTACACTCCTTTCCCTTTCATTATTTCGTCTTTTTGATACATCTGCCATACTTTTGCAATCTACTTTCTCACACAAACACGGGCACACACACACACACAAACACGGGCACACACACACACACACACACACACACACACACACACACACACACACACACACACACACACACACACACACACACACACACACACACACACACACATGTATATATACATATATATACAATTATATATAAATATATATATTATACATATATTACATATATACATAAAATATGTACATATGTATACATATATATATATATATATATATATATATATATATATATATATATATATATATGTTATATTTTCATACACATACACATATATATAAATATACGCGCGCGCGCGTGTGTGTGTGTGTGTGTGTGTGTGTGTGTGTGTGTGTGTGTGTGTGTGTGTGTGTGTGTGTGTGTGTGTGTGTGTGTGTGTGTGTGTGCGCGCGCGCGCGATTATTTATTTATTTATTTATATATATATATATATATATATATATATATATATATATATATATATATATAGATATATAGATAGTGTGTATACATATATGTATTTGTATATGCATATATCTATATATCCCTATATATTTTTATATATGCATATATACAAATACACATACATAATATGCATACATATTCATTCAACTAAACATATACATACATACATATATGCATATACATACATACATACATATATATATATATATATATATATATATATATATATATATATATATATATATATATGTATATTATATATATATATATATATATATATATATATATATATATATATATATATATATATATATTAGATATATTATATATTTCACATATTGTATGTTGTATAATATATATATATATATATATATATATATATATATATATATATTATTATTATTATTATTATTATATTTTTAAAGTAGAATGTCGAGTGTGTTTGTGTTTCTGTCCATAACAATGACGATGCTTTAATTTGTGGGACTATGAAGATTAACAAAAAATATATATAATTATATCATAGGTGAAAGATAACACTGTTGTTATATCACTGTTCGAGTTGATGGAGTGGCTGTCAAAACAAATGTATTAACGAGAAAAGAGTATAATAATGCTGCCATCAAACTGAATTTAGATATAGATGAATAACATGGTCAAATATGTAATTTTCTGTAAACAGGAGACTGACACAAGTTTACTATCTTATATGGAGGGAGGGAGAGAGGGAGAGAGAGAGATGGGGGCGGAAGGGAAGGAGGGAGGGAGGGAGGGAGGGAGAGAGGGAGGGAGGGAGAGAGAGGGAGGGAGGGAGGGAGAGAGAGGGAGGGAAAGGGAGAGGGAGAGGGAAAGAGAGAGATAAAGATAGAGAGAGAATGAATGCATAAACACATACATGAACATAAACACACCTTCACAGAAAGTCATACACATGCATTATATCGAAGTATGCACATCTATAAAAGCTCGGTCAGTGTTCCCCGCACCTGCTTTTTTCGCATATTCTCAGCCCCGTATTAAAAAAAAATCCTCATACCCGAAGCGAACTACAGTCAAAGTGACGGCCAGAGAGATTGACGCTTGATTACAAACTATCACAGGTTCAATTCCAGAGAGTCCGAACGCTAACTGGCCCCGAGAAAAGGCGATTCTTTCAACTCGGGCAGACTCTCTCAACATGCGTAATGAGAGCGTCAACTTTTCCTTTTATAGGAGGCTAAATAGAAGAGTGAACAGAAAACGTATCTTAAGCAAGGACGGACTAAACTGTTTTCGCTCCTCTGGTCCGGTAAGCCATTTTAGTTTTCTTTTTTAATTGTTAATGATCAATACCAAATGAGGAACGACAAAAAATTACGAAAATTACGGAATTTCCAAGGCTTTACGTTCGACAAATGGACAAAGGCAATGCACGCGCTATGCAATCTGAAAATACGAATAAAGACATCTCTTTACTTCCATCAGAAATGCCATGTACTTTTGTTGTTCCGGGAAACCACTCGTAGTGAAACCATTTTTAATATATTTCTGAAAATACTTTCACACCAAAACCTATTACTACAATCACTATAGGACGAACGAATAGACAAGGCATTACGTAAATTAGGTTCCAAGGCATTGTGTGCGACAAATGACCAATAAATTTCCCTAGTGCGCATTGTAACTAAAATAATGAACAAGTAAATAAATAGAGGAATAAATAAATAAACA
>NC_051388.1:62348174-62365674 GCF_015228065.2 Penaeus monodon | reverse complement strand
GAGAGAGAGGGAGGGAGGGAGGGAGGGAGGGACAGGGAGATAGATAGATAGATAGATAGATAGAGAGGAGATAGATGGGGGCAGACACATAGAGACATACAAAGAGAAAAAGGAGAAAGAGGAGGTAAATTTGGCGTAAAATTCAACCAGAAAGGGATGCCAGGTTAAGTGTGCAAGGTCGCCGTGATAAACAACCCGCAGGCGAGGGGAAGACGCGAGCTTTAAAAGCATCTAAAGAGGGGAAAGGTTCATAACAAACGAGGCCGTCGAAAGTGGTGGCAAAGAGCAAATACAAAGAGAACGAGACGACGAAAGCAAGAGTATCACGAAAATGGCGTGGGTGTGCCCGAGGACGCCGGACCCTTAAAAGTTATCACAAGTCGCTGGATTTCCACAATAATATCCGCGATCGTTCTGCTTTTTTTAGCATCATCATCGAATTGCTTCCTGGTCTTAGCCGGCTCTCATTACCAGCGTACTTTTCCAACAAGCAACGAAACACAATACAATTCTGCCGTCACTAAGGGGGGCATCCGTTTTTTCATCATTCTCGTTATTTTTTTTTTATTTATTTATTTTTTTTTGGGGGGGGGGGATCTCTGTCATACGCTAATTAGAACATCATAAAAATGACGATCCAGATCAAACTGGAGACCCCCTGTAGCAGTCATCCTTTTTATCTTTTTGCACACTCTGGAAGCGGGGAGCTTGGGAAAAGAAGAAAAGATGAATGACTGCTATGCAACGGTGCTATGGGACACGGTATGCCTCCTGTCGTTATTCTGTACGAAACGTTCCGGTCATATATCCTACGGCAATGAGAGTGCACTGAAAAGCCAGAAGATAAAGAATCCGAAAAGTTATGTACCTGGAGTGAATGTTTTCCGAGACCCTAAAGAGAATGAATCTGTAGTTATGTAAGTAGTGAGAACGTTTTCGAGATCCCACAGAGAACGACTGCTAAAAGTTATGATCCTTGAGAGAACGTTTTCGAAACCTCAAAGAGAACAAACTCCAAGAGTAATGCATGAAGAGAAGGTTTTTGAGACCCCAATAGGAAACGAATCCGAAGAGTATTGAACCCAGAGAGAACGTTTTCGAAACCCCAATGAGAACCAATTCAAAGAGCTATGCACGCAGAGAGAACGTTTTCGAAAACCCAAAGAGAATCAATTCTAAAAGTTACAAACCAAGAGAGAACGTTTTCGAAATCCCAAAGAGAACGAACCCGAAGACAAACACGGAGTGAAAACGTTTTCTAGACCCCTAGCTTCAAAGAGTAGTCACCTGGGATTTTACGGCGTGGACGCAATTCGCAGCGTTCATCCCTCGTCCTCTCGGGGCCAACTTTTCCCCAAAACTATTTCCAGCGCTTTGTATGTCGGACTTAGCTGAGCTGCTGCCTCTACGCCGCTATCAAATTGGACTGGTCAGTTTTGAGGTACATTCATGAATATCTTACGCTTACCTAGTGGATGGAGAGGAGAGGAGAGGAGAGGAGAGAGGGGAGAGGGGAGAGGGGAGAGGGGAGAGGGGAGGGGAGAGGGGAGAGGGGAGAGAGAAGGAGAAGGACAGGAGGGGGAATATATGTGTATTTGCGCGCGTGCGTGTGTGTGTGTGGGGGGGGGGGGCGTGTATAAATTTGTGCAAATGTGTGTAAATGTATGTATGTATGTACATATGTACATATGTATGTATGTATGTATGTATGTATGTATGTATGTATGTATGTGTGTGTGTGTGTGTGTGTGTGTTTGTGTGTTTGCGTGTGTGTGTTTGTGTGTGGTGTGTGGGGCAAGCAAACAACATTTATTCCCTGTAGGATGACCTACAACCGGTTCTCTTGAGGCTCAAGGACTCCGTTGCAAAGGAAGCTGTGTTGGTTACTGGGGTCGAGGCCATGCATGTGAAGGAGAACATATGGTTGGAAAGGATATTCTATTCATCACTGCTAATTCGAGGTCGGTAATCACTTACCTCTGGCTAATCCCCGTGCGGCAGCGACATCGCATGAATATTTCACGAATAATAACATAACTGGTTACCATTCCCCGGTTCAGGTCCCTTTCCTATCCTAACCTCACATCCGGGAACATAGGGACTACGGAACATCGGGATGGTCATGCATAAAAACACAACTGTGCTCTTGTTTCCCTTACTGCGGGATCTTATCCATTTACTGAATTCTCTGCTGGTTACTTTAATGGCTTTTATCGATCATTTTTCTCTTTGATTTAATAGCATCCGTGTCCCCTTATATGGACATTTTCAATAAGAACACTAAGACATTTATGCAAACAAAGGCGACCGCGCTGGGAAAGATAAAAATGATAGGAAATGTCCTATGTAAACAAGCAAAGCTGCATTGTCGTATACCGTAAAAAAGTGGATTGCACAGCGACTGGAAAGAGAATCGGCAATGTTGACAGTGGCTGTAAGAATGAAGTGTCAACAGCACCGGCCACGGGGTAGTGAGGTTCAAAAAGCAGTTTGGTTCAATAACAACCACCAGTGGAAGATTTTTGAAAGAATGCAACATCAATTGCACAATTACAGAAGACGAAATACAAGCAATAATTCCTCTTTGAGCACATATATAGACACGGTAAAAAATCTAGCAACAATTCATTCAATATTGAAACAGTGGTCGTCCCCACTCGCTGGAACTCGAGAGAAAGGGTGAGTGACGACCGACAAAGGTAGATCAATCAACACGCAGACAATAACTGAAGCCTATGGCAAACGCGCTCCTTTTATAATTGTCGCCATGTACACAAGCGCGATCACCCAGCATAAGAAACCAGTCAGAATTTGTGTTGTATTTCGAAAATGATGAATCTTTGTGGACTTGCCGTTGCATAAAAATGCCAATGTCTGTCCCATGTTGACCTTAGCTGTTGACGCGGCAGATAATTTTAAACAATCAATCAATCAATCTCTCCCATGCGTTTCTGTTTTCCTGATGATTTTTTTTCTGATATAATTTACGTCAAAAGAAGATAAAAGATTCTAACGCAGAAAAGAATACATTTCCTTGCAATTGAAAACAATAAAAAAGATAAATAAACAAAGAAAAATTTTAAAATTACAAATAAATCTTCAAAAGGCCGGGCATTAGACAATTCTAAACGCACATCGAAAAAATCTTATCTTAAAAAAATCTTTGCTCATCACCATGACTAAAAAAAGTGCTCATCACCATGGCTACAGAACATCTGGCTTTCGCAAACGTCATAAAAAAATATCATTGGCTTTTTCACATCAATAACTATTTTATTTTTACACCGTCACTTCAACATACCACGGACAATATTGCATTCTCCATCGATCCTACGACAGCTGTTACATCCAAACACACTGCTTAAGAAAGATATCTGGAATCAATACGCTATTGTAGTGTTTGATACCGATGCTATTCTCTTCGTGACAATATGCCTTACAATTCTGTTGCACCGTTCCATATGTGGTCTCGTAAAAGTAATGACTAAAACAGCATCGGGACAGAAATGCACTTCTGGTTTCAGCTGAGTTAACTTTATATTTGCACGCATATAAATCATATTTTAGCTTGCAGAAATTCATTCATTTATTGTTCAACTACGTTTATTTATTGATACCTCATTGAGCGTAAGCACCTAATCGCCTGTCTTACGTAGAGGAACATGCGGACATTCATACTAATAAATAGGTTTCCCCATCTGTAATTACTCACTTATGCAAAATACTATCAATAAATAAAAAACATATGAAATATTAATTAATTAATTAATCAACAAACAAAAAAATGAACAGCAGTGACAAGATCAAAGGGAAAAAAAGTTGCTGGGCGCGGTTTAAAGGTATTGTGTTCTTTCATCCTACCAACTAGACAACCGTGTATACTGAAAGGGTTAAAATACATTTACGAGGCTCATGCTTCAACATACACTGTTTCTATAATTTAAAGAAAAGCTTACAATACTAACCTTCTAAAAATAAATAAATAAATAAATAATAAATAAAAATTATAACGAAGACATTAGATTATCCTGAGAATAACCTGACCAGATCACATGCCGTGCGTACATGTTTCACGTCCTGGATAACAAAAAACAAACAAAAACAAAAGAAATACATATATATACTTTTTATGCAACAACTTATTCTAATACTCAGATCAACTTAAAGACATGCCAGAAGGACCACTTAGATATAAATCACTCTGTCCTGAGGCACAACAGGTAGTCCTGAACGAATATTCAAAAAGCATGAAGCATCGAGATGAAGCTAATGGCTTGGGGGGATGGATAAAAGGCATACCGAAATCCGGGCTGAGTTATGCAGCATTTTTTATTAAAGTGAAGGGTCAACATGAACCGAATATCGGGGAGGATGGTAATGATCACAGGAAAGCAGCAAGAAGGCTTTTGCATCTAAATCCCTCCGTTTCCTAGATCTAAATCATTTAATTTTAAGATTATCCTTACGCATTTCAATATCAACTGCAAAAAACATTAGTAATCATCCATGATTGGTACATTCAGCTTTCGAGAGTATCCTAAAATGGAGCAAAGATCGGTTTCAAAGAACTTCGACATCATTTAAGACATTATGCAGACACAAAGAACAAGCATAATCATAATAATCCTTTAATAAAAAAAAAAAAACTACATAGCAAACGTGTCCCAAATGCTTCATAAATGAATTAATTAAACAATGCAGATCTAGTTCCTCCATGTAGAGAGTACTGTTTCCATATGTAAAGGCTGTCTTCTGATCTACCCCGTGTCATGCCAACGAAAGCATGCGCCTCTTAGATGACCCCACTTTGCATTCAGCGTTTGGTTCTTTGTGTCTTCGCCGAAATACCGCTTTATGTTTCGCTCTTTTTCCTTACTTCCATGAGTCATGAGGAACTCTTTAGCTGTATGTATCTCCTGCTTTGGAAGCAAGGAATACACACCGCCGATATCAAATAGAATATACTGTTTAATTTTCCAAACTCTATATATGTATGGATTTTTGGACAATATTTAACCTTTAACCCGTAACCCGGTTTATATACTATCCAGTGTAGATCTTTTTGTGAGAATTTTGTTGCACACAGATAGTTCCACAAGTGCTCAGCCAGCTTAATTTTCCCGTTCCTTGTGAATAATAACTAAAATAACAAGATACCAAAAACGAATATTTCCGAAAAGGTAGACCTAATTATTAGCTCTCTGATGACCAAGTACTTGTGAAGCCATCTCTGTGTAAACAATTAATAAATTAAAATTATAAGGGAGATGACATGCATGTCATCCGGGGCCTGGGTTGATATGTACTTATTCAACTACTACATTTTTCCCTTCCCTCTCCCCTCCCTCGTGTTCTTACTCTCTCTTTTTACATGAAAAAAACTAATGCTCGGGTAAATAAATAAAATAAACACTTAAATATAGACATATCCAAATATATGCAAAAATACTGCGGGAATAAACAGACTAAGAAATAAAGCGCCAAAATGTATAAATAAAACGAAACCAAATATAACTATAAAAATGCATGGCTGGTACTGCCTTGCTTCGAATGTAAAACACGCATTTCTTTGTGATTTTGTCTGGTCCGAAGGGAGAGCTACTTTCGATCTAAGAACAGCGGCTCTCGGTGGGGTTCACTTGCGCCCCCGAGCGAAGGAATTCCACGCGTAAGAGGGGAATTTTGATGCGCGGAGGAACAGTGGGGGGAATTAGTTCGCGAGGGTTCGTGAGCGTTTTACAGATTTCCAACAAAATGATGTGTTGCAATACACTTCGGCCTAATTTCCGTGCTACTGCATATGGTTTCGCGTAATCACAGCAAAAAAAAAAGTGGGAATCGCTGGAAAATGCTTCACGTTTTATTTATTGACTAGCGGGACCCGTGGGAAATTCGCCTCCCTTCTCTCTATTCCTTTCCCTTTTCTCTCTCCCTCTACCCTTCCTCTTACCTCTTCTTCTACCTTTCCTATTTTCCTCTCCTTCGACCTTTCCCTTTCCCGCTCTGCCATCCCTTCCCACACCCAGATCTTCCTTAAATTCACTCTCACTCCTTAAATTCACTAAATTCAGCTACTTTAAGCCCTAAATCCCACACTTCCCTCCTCTTCCTCCCTTAATTCCCCCACCTCCTTCGCCCCCTTATTCTCGTTTCCCTCCTCTCCCATCCTTTTTCTTCTTTCCCCTTAGCCACCGTTTCCTTTTTTATTAAATCACATTTAGTTTGATTATTCAGCAATGCCTTTTTTTCTTTGATAGTAGTACAAGTTGTGTTTTACTTGTTAGTTAATTTTGAACCAACTGAATGATCAACTTAAGAATCTTTCAAGCATTCATTTGATTTCGGATTCATTTAATCGTCATAATGTATAGCTGCACGGTCCTTTCACCTGTTAATTGACTGATGTACGTTTCTACTGACTGTACACTGTACACTGCAACAACCAACACTGACCTACCAAAACTTTACCAGTTCAGGACACTGCATTGCTAAATGATGAAAAAGTAAAGATTGCGGTCTGGGACGATGAGGCACAATGCTTTACTAAACACAAGCTAATGCACATTTCAGCCGGTCTGTGCTCACATTTACTGCAACCAGAAGCCGCAGGATCTAATGTATCATTTTTTTTTCTGCTACATACTCCGTGGCTTACGTTGTTCACGTTTTATTCATCGATTCCATAGTCAACAATAAATTACAATAGTAACATGAAAACAATGACAAAATCAGATTATTGCAACAATTTCGCTTCCGTACATACAAAAGACCGACAGTCGTGGAATGCTGCGACTCAACCACAAAGAACTTGTAAGTTAAATATAGAAAAAGGCTGACGCAGCAATTTGACTGAATAGAAGAGGTGATGTAATAATATTCGTTTGTCTTCTCTTCAATGTGACAATGACCCTTGTTTGTTCCCTTTCAAGTAAGGGAACAAACTCTGACCACGATCATTATTTGTCTTTATTTTCAATCACATTTTAAAATTCGCTTTTGAAAAAAAATGTGTTGCACTATATACGGCAATTAATCGCCTCGAGCAAAGGTTGTTAACATTTTCAATCATGGTCTCGCGCACCCATGGGATTACGCCAAAAGTTTAACATGGGGTAAGCCATCCATAGGCGCCTTGTATTCCGACCACCTTTGGAGAGAAACTACGAAATATCACTTCCAGTTCCAACCGACGCCTCTCTTGCACTGGTTAAACCGGTGTTGTAAAATTTAACGCACTTTAAGGATGTGAAGACGACAGACCATGTGCCAAATCACGCTATTATTCTGAATTCGTGCATACAGGCTGGGATAAAAACAAGCAGCATAAATTGTTCTCATGTTTCCTTCAAGACACGGAGGCGTAGCTGCTGTTCTGTAATAATCTACAGGAAATGTGTGTAAGTAATGGCCCTTTTTGATTGATTTATTCACTTTTTGAGTATCAGGTACAATTGCATTATTAAAAGCATGGATAAAATGCTTTTCAGTAATGCAAATGTAATGTTTTATACCGTAACACCTTCATTAGTGAAAGTATACAAAACCCAATGTTATTTCTACTTATTTTCCAATTATTACTGAAGAGCTCGTTGTTTACGTGAGGGAAAGGGTTGAAAACCTGAGACCTAAAGAATAATGAAAAAATAACATATCCACACATACCGATATATATACATATCTCCAAAAATACACATATGCATGTGTGTATGGATATGTATAAGGATATGTGTATATATGTATGTATATGTTCATATATCTATTTACCTATATATACTAGTATACGTACGCCCTCGCTTCCTTTTTCAATCGTTTACTTCTCTTACCTTGTGTCTGGCGCAGAGGCGGCGCGGGGGGCGTGGACACCTCGCTCCTGCTGCCATAGAGACTCGAGCTCTGACCAGAAAACAACACAATTTATTAAGACGTACCACAAGAAGACACAAGAAAGAATGCATAGGCCTACGTCCGCTCACAAATTTCCCAAATGTGTACCTTGCAGAAAACACATCTTAATCCTGCTTTCTTAATCGTCAATTTCTCTAAGTCTATGTCTATTAGCAAATGATCTAACGACGAACCGACTTACCTGATAGTGATGGAGAAGGGCATGAGAGCGAGCCACGTGGAGCTTTAGAGCCAGCAACTCCCGCTCGAGCTCTGCTGCTAAATTCTCTGGATTCACATATTCCTGCAATCGGAAAGAAATAAAATGGGTCACTTTTAAAGGGTAGAAATACATGCAACAATATAGCTTAGCAGGATGAGGAAATTGCGTATGTCAGAGAAGCGGGAGCGGATGGGGGGGGGGGGGGGGGATAGAGATAGGAATTGGGTGTGGGTGGAGGAATAGAGGGGGGGAGGGAGGGAGGGAGGGAGGGGAGGGGAGGGGAGGGAGAGAGGGAGGGAGGGGAGGGGAGGGGAGGGAAGGGGAGGGGAGGGGAGGGAGGAAGGGAGAGGGGAAGGGAAGGAGAGGAGAAGGGGGGATAAGTGGAGGAAGAAGAGGAGGAGCGAGAGAAGGGGGAGATGCAGGTGGAGGGGGGAGATGGAGTAGACGAAGGAGAAGGAAAAGTAGGAGGAGGAGGAGGGAAGGGGAAGAGGTGGAATGAGGGGAGAGGAGGAGGAGGAGAAGGAAAAGAGAGAGGAATGACAGATTTTTCTTACGGTTATCGTTAAATGAAAATAAACTTTTTAACATTTCATTTTACATACCTAACAACATCGATTCACACAAGGCTTAAATGATACACAATTATACTGGTCGTTATGAAGCCCTATTTTTGCAGAAAAGGGACTGCTAATAATAGTACCAATTGCACACATCCTGCCTCACAGAGTATACCTTTTGTGTCCTTTTTTAAGCTACTTAATTCTAACATCATTCATTGTGGATAAAGGAAATACAGAATCGTTCTATTCACAATTCCAGCGATATCGAAAATACATAAATTCGCAATAGCTTTGGGAAAAGTTGCCAATGCTCACAATGTGCCCTTGATATAAAAATATAAGAAATGTAAAGTAAAGATAAATTAAAACGCTGTAACATTCTCTATTCTGAACTTTTGGCTGGAGGAATAGCCAGTCAAGAACTGCGTTCGCCAACTAATCAATGAAAACAAAACTTTAAAAATGCATACGACCCAAATAGCAAGCCATGCTCGGTCACGGCCGTATTTACAATACTATTAAAATAAGTTACTACTCAATATTCTTAACCTACAACAACAGCAATAAAGTATCATCATCATAAATAATCATTTAAAAAAATCCTAAAATGGACATAAATAATAACGAGAGTTTTACCAAGATGCACATTAATCGCTAATCAGCGGTACACAGCACATCACAATATATACTTCAGTGATACAGCAAGTATCACGAGAATTTCCTTACATGAATAATGGCGCAGGGTCAGTTAAAACAACCAACTACCAAGTGCCACTTCCCTCCCTACGGCCTACGCCACGGTCGTGTTCGGAACTTTAAACGAGTTGCCCTAACTTCTCGACCCCCTGTCACTCCTGACTGCCGAACTCTTGCAAGGAGACATCGCGAGACGCCACTTCACATGATTACTCTGATATGCATTATCGAAGAAAAATAAGACCATTTTCTTTATGCGGAAATTGCTCCTTGAGCGATATCAGGCGCGTGCAGGCAATAAGGGCGTAATTCACTTCCCTATGAGGCGAAGGCTAGGGCAAGAGGGATAACAACGATGACGAAGGGGAAAATCCGACCTTCGAAGTCGTGTAAAAGGAAAGACGAGAGCGTGACTTTGCAGCACGATTGGAGATGAACTCGAATAGCTGTAGTCCGGCGTCTGTTGTGCAGTGGACAATGCCGAGAACAAAAATCACCGTAGCATTGATCATCTTTGAGAACGGAAACCCCATCCTTTATTTCTCGAGATGAACTGTAGTAGTAGTAATAGTACTAATAGTAGTCGTAGTAAGAGGAAAGGAGAGACGGAGGGAGGGAAGAAGACACGGGGAAGGGGGAGGGGGAAAGAGAGAAAGAGAAAGGAGAGAAAGAGAAAGAAGGAGAGGAGAAAGAGAAAGGAGAGGAGAGAGAGAGAGAGAGAGAGAGAGAGAGAGAGAGAGAGAGAGAGAGAGAGAGAGAGAGAGAGAGAGAGAGAGAGAGAGAGAGAGAGAGAGAGAAAGAGAGAGAGAGAGAAAATCCATTTCGGTTAAGTTGTTCCGCGATCTTCCTTGTAGAAAGTCTAGTTCGCAGAGTCGCATTACGTGAAATGACGTTCAGGTTGTAAAATGTTTCAAGAAAAGCCACTCACTTTAATTTTGGAATTTCTCCTCCGGAGTCTTCACATTAAGCAATTAGAAGTATTATCAAAAAATGGCAACTTGACCGCCATCCTTGAAATATTTCATCTTTGTGGTCGAGAAATTTGCCTTTTAGAAAATGAGGGAGTGAAGAAAGTAGATAGCCAAGGGGAATGAAAAGGTGTAAATGTAAAATTGAAGGAGGATGAAGTGGGAAGGGGAAAGAGAGGAGAAGGAGATGAGGGGAAGTGGGTGAGGCGAGGGAGGGAGGGGGAGAGATGAAGCAAAGCAAGGGGAGGGAAGAAGAGAAGGAGAGGAAGGGAAAGTGAAAGGAGTAGTGGGAATAGGAGGTACGGGGTGGAGAGGGAGAGAGGGAGGGAGAAGGAAGGCAGAGAGAGGGAGAATGAAAAAGTGTGGGGGAAGAGAGACAGATGGAGACAAGGATATGAAGAGAAGGAGAAGGAGAGAGGAAGGAGATGAAGAGAAGGGAGAGGGAGAGGGAGAGGGAGAAAGAGGGATAGGGATGGGGGAAGACACACACGGACATATATACATGTATATATACATATATACATGTATATGTATATATAAATATATACACGTATATATACATATACATATATACACGTATATATACATATACATATATACATATATACATGTATATACATACACATACATATATACATGTATATACATACACATATACATATATACGTGTATATACATATACATATAGACATGTATATATGCATATACATATATATATACGTATATATGCATATACATATATATACGTATATATGCATATACATGGATTTCCATGATTTTCTTGGCAATTTAGAGCGTGGGTGCAGCCATGCACACACGCATCGCAAGCCCGCGCGCGTATGTGAGCACGCGCGCTGATTTACATAATTTTAGGTAAATCGAACCTAGAAACGATGAAGTGCCTTGGGCAAGGAATTTCACATCGATTGCCTATTTAGCCACTGGGTGGGAAAGGCAGCCCAAGTCAGTGCTGGTCCCTAGCCCGGATGAATAGAGAGAATGATTACCTAAAAGGTAACACCGGCACTCTCCGTGGAAAGGAACTGGGGACCCTACCACGTACTCACTCCAAGATCATCACAACATGAAAACTACAATTAAGTATCATGCTGTGACCACGGCGGCTCAAACATGAACCTACCGTTAGAAAAAAAAAATGCATATACATATATACACATACATATATATATATATACATACATGTATGTACATATACATACATGTATGTACATATACATACATGTATATACATATACATACATGTGTATATATACATGTATGTATATGTATATATACATATATACATGTGTATATATACATATATACATGTATATATACATATATACATGTGTATATATACATATATACATGTGTATATATATGTATATATACATATACATACATGTGTATATACTTTATACATGTATTACATATACATACATGTATATATAAATATACATACATGCATATATACATATACATATATGTGTATATACATACACATACAGGTATATATACATATATACACATGTATATATACATATACGCATACATATATAAACATTTATATATAACATAGACACACACACACATATATATTTATATTTATATATATAACTATATATTATATATATATATATATATATATATATATATATATATATATATATATGTATATATATAAAATATATATATATATATATATATATTATATATATATATTATATATATATATATATATATATATATATATATATATATATATATATATATATATATATATATATATATACATGCATATATACTACATATAGAATAACGAAATGTCCTCTCTGTAGCCAACTAATCTAGTAGCTAGGTACTCACGCACTAGTTTTCGACTACTTGGTTTTGCTATATGCTTACGAATATTATGTAGGTCAGTTTATGAAAAACTCTAACGACACTTGTCGGCTCTTCTTTGGCCTCCGGCATTCCGTCCCGAGTCTTGGAAAACACAAACCCCAACTAAATCTGCCTTGTACATATGTTTATGTAAATTCAGGTCGCGTTCCTACACACCTTATGCAACTAGCGTGTGATAAGACGGATATGCATGTAAGCGCGTGCCCCTCATGCACTTTTCAGGCTCCATTATATTAGTCAGATAATCATTCCATATGAGCTGATGATTGGCCCATATTAATTTTTCTTGTAGTTTATAATGAGAGGATATATTCCACCTTTCTTATGCTATTAACATCAGTATTCAATGTCCACTTCGAGTGCAAGTCTAAATGAATTGCCTTGCTTGCACTCACTCGTCGATCATTTAAGTTATTTTATTCAGTTGTTTACTACGCACTGTAACCCTCGTTGTTTACAACCGCTTGGGTATTTTCTTTTCTTGAGAACAACTTTCCCCCACGGCATCTAATAAACACTGTCACTGACTAACTTGTCCTGAATATACTTAGGATCAGTTTCATCAGCAATATATTCAGTGCAACTTAAGTAATGCCAACTCAAAAAATCTCACACAGGCCGCTTCGCCGCACCGCATATCATTACGAAATTACAGATTACTTACAAATCGAGGACTAAAGGGACATTTCTCCCGAATGAGTGTCTTGAAGGCTTCCTTAGTGGCTTTCCACACCGCCACACACACTGATTTTATAAATTTCCTTATCCATCTCAAGCAATGGCACATCCTACACTCACTACTAACACCATACTGACCCACGTCCCTCCGCTGACCAAGGGCCTCCCTTACGCTCGTAATCCCTAAATTACATGCAGAGGCTTACCCCCGTCGCGTTACTCACCTGCGAGTTTACGTCACTGGGTGTATATTGACAACGCATGTTTCACGGATGTTTCACCTGAGTTTCTTCACCTTAAAGCAATGTTTCGATTCTGCAATGGCGAGCTGTATCATTCTTCTATTAACCATTCCATAATCACGGCCATGTCACGGTTAACTGCGGTGTGCCCTGATAACGAAAATAACTCCAAGTCTCCGTCTAGTCTTTTTAATCAACAAGACACGTAAATATTCTCTTGGAAAAAAAAAATATTATGAAAATTCCCACACAATCTATTTGGACGGTCGACGCGGCGCATAACAAGATTGGGGTCTCGCCACCTGTTGCACCGGGGCGTCGGGAACTAAAACATGAAATAAGACTATATCCACCACCTAATCTTAAAACAAGAAAACTCGATGTATGCCTTGCATATTTGTCTATCCATCTATCTATTATTCTGTCTGTCAATTATTCGTGTACGTGTGTGTGTGTGTGTGTACGTGTGTGTGTACGTGTGTGTGTGTGTGTGTGTGTGTGTGTGTGTGTGTGTGTGTGTGTGTGTGTGTGTGTGTGTGTGTGTGTGTGTGTGTGTGTGTGTGTGTGTGTGTGTGTGTGTGTGTGTGTGTACGTGTGTGTGAGTGTACGTGTGTGTGTGTGTGTGTGTACGTGTGTGTGAGTGTGCGTGCGTGTGTGTACGTGTGTGAGAGTGTACGTGTGTGTGTGTGTGTGTGTGTGTGTGTGTGTGTGTGTCGGTGCGCGCACACACACACACGTACATACTCATATACACAAACCGCAAATACTCTATCGCACAACGACCCGTATTTCCCGACACAAAAGGGAAAAGCGAACACCATCGTTGAGGAAATGCCGCAGCCCACAATGGCGCGCAGCCTCCCCGCAGCCTCCGGGCGAAACCCCCAGTCTACGTCATCCATTCCCTTGTTCGGGATCACCTTCCTCAGAGCAAGTGGGGAAAATAATGCCCGTCGATAATTCCTAAAGGGACTTCCCATCTCCCCGGGCGTGTTTGCGCGGAGATAAGAGACGGCGTCGACGAAAGATAATCGGCTCTGCGGATGATCGTGTTTCTGCCATAACGAACTGGGGCGATTGATCGGTTTCGCGGCTGGTTTTCCTTCCTCCCGTGATTCTCTGCCGCCTCCTCATCATCATCTTCCCCGTCTTCCTCTTTCTCATCTTGCTCGTCTTCCTTTCTCATCCTCCTCCTCCCCTTCTCATCACCCACATCCTCCCTCCTCTTCCTCCTTCTCTTCTCATCCCCCCTCCTTCCTCCTACTCTTCTTCTCATCATCCTCATCCTCATTCCTTCCTCCATCCCTCTCCCCCTCCTTCCGCCCTCCTCGCGCGTCACTCCTGTTCCCTTCTCCATTCCTTGGTCTACTTCGGTCCTCCGTTTCCCTTCGTCAGGTGCACCAGGTCCCTGCCCCTAATTGGACCTCACCTGCCCTCCGCGATACAATTCGTTACATCCGAAAAGGTGACTCTTCGTTAAAGATATATGTCACTGCACCGGATCGATAAACTGACTAGTATGAGAGGAACAGGGAACGGAATATCTGATTCTAATCTGATACCATTCTATACGTTACGTTCGCCACATATTTAGGTATACAGATAGAAAAAAAGACAAATAGACACAGACACACACAAAAAAACGTCGCCATGCAGCCTACGCCTCTCACCCCAACACATCCCGCTGATCTCACCCGCCTTCCTCCCTCCCCGCCGTAACTTGTTTTCCTCGAGCTCCTTAAGTCAGGACCGTTATTACTTTGACATCAAAGAAGCTGGTCCTAACCAAATACGTTGTACCCCCTCCCTCTCCCCTCCCGCCCGCGAGCTTCCCTTTGGCCTCGATTTTGTAGGGGGGGGGGGGGGGAGAAGGGGCCTTGATGTTATTATGAGTGTTTTCTTGTACATGTCGCACGGATGGGGAATAAATCTGATACCTCTTGTATACTTCTTTTGAATTGGCAACTCTTGTGAAAAATCAAGTTCTCGAAGTTAAAGAACGCGTATCGGTAAAGTTTGCGTAGATGGCCGGGCTATGCAAAATTGAACAAGAAAACCGAGTCGTTTCTGAGATAATATCGCATGAATATACTTGGCTAGACTGACTCGTTATTCTTCTAAGCATTTCCACCGCGTTATGATGGACTAATTATTTCGATTTCCAGTGTTTTACAATTAAAATAGATTTATCTCCATTCATTCCTTATCTCATCGAATGCTGCGATACTGATTAAGAATTAATGTAATTTCCCGTTTACAAACTAACCCCTTATACTCAGGATCTGAACCCTTATTGTTATATTTTGATTATTACGTTGAAAATGCATATCATAAAATCTACTACTCTCTTCCCTCGAGTCAAATAGCATTACATTTACATAAAAAGTGCGATTAAAACTTATCTCACTCCCCTCCTACGGACAGAAACTAAGAGAACGTATGTTGATGGTAAGACACTAATAAGAACCACATTACTGGAAATAAACAAGCCAAGTCTTTATCTTTTTCTCCTTCTCTCTGGCTTTTCCTATCAGCTGGTTCCTCAGATCAGTTCTTGAGTTCCTCTTTCAATCGACTCCAATGTACAACCGTCCCTTTTCCTTAAGTGAGCCAAGAAATCCTGTCTAATAAATAATGGAGTGCTTTCTAAGCGATATTTTTTAATCTTCCTCTTTTTTCTCTCTTTCGCATTTCCCCGTTCTCCATTTACATTCGCGCTTCACAATCCAGGTTTCCAATCTTTCCATTCCTTCTGCCACCGTCGGATATATCCTATTTCGAGTCTACCTGATACTGCCTTTTGAGTTAATCTTCCAGAATATAATTTCTCAGCAATCATCTTTTACTTCTTAGATTTCAAAAAAAAGTCAAACCTTACAGCATCACGGTCTAACTTACTTCTTCAACCTACGGAACAAAATGCCAATCTTATTTCACGACTCCTGTGTGGCAGTCTCGCTCATTTCTTCCTACCCAAAGAATACATCACATACCTGTCTTCAAACAAACCAACTGCGGATACAAAGGGAGCTGCAATATAGTGCACTGAATCAAAAGCAAACAGAGCTGCACAACACGAAGCAAATGCCTCTTTGCCGTTATTTGAAACCGTTTCCTTCGAAGCGTTTTGCTCGTTCTTTTTCAGACGGAACCGCATGGTCCCCACTGGGAGATTCCCCAAACAAAGGGAGCATTGTTGGTCCACACCTCCATCTCGCGTGGCCGACTGCAGCCTTGTGGAGAAGCTTTGGTGAGGAACGTGTCTTGGGATCCTCTTACAATAGCTTGTAACAAGAAAAGAATGTAATGTTGTGGAAGATAGTTCACAGGGAGTGCTTCACTTTACCTTGTTGGCCCCTACACTGTAATTAGTCTACCTGCCTTGTTATATTTTGCATCCCGTCTGTCTACCCGTAAAGTGCCTTGCAGCCAGCCATCTGCCATTAGCGTTAGTTGCAATCAACCTGCCCATTAGAATGTTATATGAATTTAACTGTTATTAACCTATGTTTGTCTGTATCCCATTAACTACTCACATTGCAGTAATTTGCTCACTCATTTGTTGTGGTTCATATACTGTCCGGATCCATGTCCATGACATGACAAGAACCACTCCTTGCCAAACACACACTAGACCTGGGATTCTCAAACTTCTTTGGCTACGGCCCCTACAAATTACTTCGATAGATTCGCACCCTCAGCAACAAAGCATTTCCGACATCCACTATAACGCATGCATACATACCGTGGCTTTATGATGCATTATCGACCATTGGGTAGGTCGACCATCGCTGACAAGTATTAGACGAGGTAGGATGGGTAGGAAGAGGAAAAGGAAGAAAATTCTGCAACCCCTCAAAATTATTTCGCGACCCCTCTGGGATCGGGACCCTCTCTCTGGCCTGATTCCCACGCATAACAAAACAAGGAATCCAAAATTACCGTAAGGCTGGCCAAGCAACGCAAGTCTGGGCTGTGGGTACCTTATCACTTATGTACTGTAGGAAACCTGTGTATACATTCCAGCTATAGCGTGTAATGAAACCAAGTAGTCTCCATTCCTGCACCAAACTAACAAAAGGCTGTAGTACATGGGATGATTTTGCCTCTATGGTCAACCACCACAAACCAGTGTGTTATTTTAAGAGGGTGCAGTCATTATGACAAACTTTCAGTTCAGACAATATAGCCTTCTTTTTAATGTGTACTGGTTCATTAAAAATCGTTTCCCGGCCCGCCAGCTTTTAGCTGAAGAAGCGGATGTGTATTTATTCAACAAATCTTTCGAAATGCAATAGCATAGTAACACGAGCTCCATGCAAAATATTCATATGATTTCATGTA
>NC_051388.1:62338174-62340674 GCF_015228065.2 Penaeus monodon | reverse complement strand
TCGTCAGGAATCCACACCGACAGGATATATTAAGACAATGCATATAGGACTAACGAACTACATTCATCTCTGAGGACAGCCAGGTCTTGCAAAGTGCCGTCTCTGAAGTATCCAGAAAGAAATGTGCGAGTGTACCCTATGGCTTGAACGCTCCCCCAGACCCATGTATTGAAGATGAAAGACGAAGGTGTACATCGGGTTGCTGTCAACTCACCGTAGGGGACGCAAGCAGGTGGTGCAGCAGCAGTTGCCCATATAGCTCTTGTTGCATGCTTCACAACATGGTCACAGCTGCGTCTTTTACATCCTCTCTACTCCTTCCTTTCATTATCAAGCACCAGATCCACTGTTTCCATAGTGATCACTCTCTTAGTTAATATCAACATTGTTAATTCGTTTATATTTAAACTGGCTGTAAAAAGCACTTATACCTGTAGCAAGAAGTCGTAAACTTTCCGAGACTAAATTCCACATTCTCATTCAAGAAATACACGTTTTCTATAAAATATACAGTTTGTTTTAATCTTTTTTTTGTTTTTTTTTCTCGTATACAGGGAACATCACCCGGACATCAAATATCCCAGAATGACGACGACCGCACGTGAAAAGCTGGATGCGCTGGCGTGACCTCATCACCGGCCCCCAACACAATCCCTATTCATCACTCTACAAGCCTAATAAACATCATCAACCCCCTTTGCCTCCGAACACGCAATCCTACCCGTGCTTTCCAACGTCCAGCAGCTCCCTTGGGCAACACCCTATGCTGTAAGATTCGCCAGTAAGGCAGCATGCGGCGTGAAGCTTCAGATACACCGAGGCCGTCAATTGCCTTGTGTTCTTGACGTTGAATGTTTGAGAAAAGAAATGATTTCTTGAACAAGTCATGGAAATGACAGCAAAGATCCTGGTTCGTAATTTATGCAGCCGGCATTAGCATGAGAATGGTCACAACTGCACATCCGGAGGTAGAGAGAGGTAGAGAGAGGTAGAGGGAGGTAGAGAGAGGTAGAGAGAGGGAGGAAGGGAGAGGGAGGGAGGGAGAGGGAGGAGGGAGGGAGGGAGGGAGGGAGGGAGGGAGGGAGGGAGGGAGAGAGAGAGAGAGAGAGAGAGAGAGAGAGAGAGAGAGAGAGAGAGAGAGAGAGGAGAGAGAGAGAGAGAGAGAGAGAGAGAGAGAGAGAGAGAGAGAGAGAGGGAGAGAGGGAGAGAGGGAGAGAGAGGGAGAGAGGGAGAGGGAGAGAGATTGAAATAAATAAATAAATAAATATATATATATATATATATATATATATATATATATATATATATATATATATATATATGCACATATATATAATGTATATGTGTATGTATATATGTATATGTATATGTATATGTATATGTATATGTATATGTATATGTATATGTATGTTGTATGTATATATATATATATATATATATATATATATATATATATATATATATATATTAGAGAGAGAGAGAGAGAGAGAGAGAGAGAGAGAGAGAGAGAGAGAGAGAGAGAGAGAGAGAGAGAGAGAGAGAGAGAGAGAATGAAAGTGAGAAAGTGTAGGGGGGGGAGGTGAAGGGAGGGATTGAGGGAAGAAAGAGGATAAGAAGAGAAAGAGTGAGAGACTTAGTGAGTGTGTGTGTATGTACGTATGTGTGTGGAGAGGGGAAGAGGGAGGGAGGGAGGGAGGGAGGGAGGGAGGGAGGGAGGGCGGGAGGGAGGGAGAGAGAGATGGGGGAGACTCAGACAGGGAGAGAGGGGGTGGGTGCATATGCGACTTAACAATTCATCAAATCAATATATTCATGTGCAATAATATAGGTGACCTCTCTGAATCCCCTCTTCGTCGACCTAGTGTTGTAAATCAATCCAACTCAAATTCAAGCTGACAGCCCATCACCGTCACATTAACTTATATGAACCCGAATCGTTTTCACTTTGATTTGGCGATGTAACAAAGAACAATCAAGAATTAATGCACTAGCCAAAACAAGTGAAAATTAGAGTATCCTTACTTTCGCCCTGACATTTTTCGTAGCAAATCTAAAAAACACGATGAAGATGAAGGGAATCGCGGTCCCTAACAATCAGACACCCAACTTATGTCTGGACATCACTAAACCCTAATCTAAGGGATCGGGGGTGAATGCCTGAGGCAAAGAGGATCTAGTTACATCCCGTAGAACCCGCAATGACCACGCACGGACGGGTATGGTGTTGCTGTCAGCAACTCAGTTACAACTAATACATTACAGCATTTCATGTGTTATAAAAAAAATCTGAATAAAAGTGACATGAGGTGTCGCAACCGCTGCTGTTATTCACAGCAAGGTTTATATGCTTCTAAGGCTTTCCAAGTCAGTTTTCATATTTAATAAGTGTTGAGAACGCGCACTACGAAAAATAGGAATTATGGCTCTTTGTTGCTTCAGTTCGCCAAGCAATGAGTATATCAACATAAAAAATCTAGAACTTTTTCACATAAATCTTCCT
>NC_051388.1:62320674-62333174 GCF_015228065.2 Penaeus monodon | reverse complement strand
ATGTACACCCATATATACAAATCTCCATGCATAATGTGTTTGTGAGCGAGTGGTGTTTTTAAGTTTCCGACCGACTGAACTTATCCCCGCACACAACTCTCTCTACAGAGAGACAACCCATTTTCCATAAACAATCAAGTCACTCAAGTTCCCAGGTTCACTTCTTCGGGTTTTGCCGATTATAAAGTTAGAACTGTGGCTCCCAAGCTCACGTTATCAGAAAATTATATATAAATCAGCACTGTTGTTCCGTTTTTTAGTAACTATAACCTACTGTGAAAAAAACTGCCAGCAGGGAATGCATGCGTTCGTGCGTAGAGACTGGAATGCGCACACATGTACACACATGTACGCACAGTCGTACACAAAGTTTGCACAGCCACACAGAAAACGAGGATAAATCACCACATAAATATAGCAAGCCGAGGTAATTATCATACAGGCACCCCAGAAGGATATTACATTTATTCCAATGAGTAATAATGTAACTTCTTCTCTCGTAAACCCCCACTGATTCAGACTCTCCCGGTCATTTCGCCGAAACACCGTACCCAGTGCCCCTCAACAAAACCTCCTGCTCTTGTTAATTATAACAAAAAAGAAAGCATTAGCCACACTTTTGTCAAAAGCGCCAAGAGGCTGCGGAACAAAGAACGGCCCTCATCCTTCAATTAAAAAAAAGTGTTTTTCCCCTACTAAGCATTTTTCTTTGTTAAAATTTGCTTTCGGCAGTAGTACCATTCTCCGGGCGTAGTACTATGACGCAAGTTCGAGCAGCCATCTTCTGCTCCACCTCTGGATCAATACTTGAACAATGCACAAAAACGCAGGAAGATCCACCTCGTAAAGAGTAAGATGGTGGTGGCGGCGCGGCGTGACTGTGCGTGTGTGTGTGGAGGGAGGGGGGGGGGCGTGAGCTTGGCGTACAAGCATTGAGACAAAGGCTATTTCTGGTGCCAATCGATGCTGGAGGACCCACAGGTTGGTCCGACGCGATGAATCTAACAGCGTTTAAAGTTTAGAAATCTAAATTAAACATTCTGCAAACACAACTTCAAAATGATCGTTCAAAAGAAGTCTGCAATGCATCTCGCTTCCTCGTAAAAATAATACTAATGAACATAACACTCTTACGTGTAATCCTTCTTCCTCTCCCCTCAGTGCGAGAACGAAAAAACCCTCCCAGTATTCGTCAGTCCATCTGATTTGAGAATCTGTTCCCTGGCAACGGTGTCGGGTCTCCTCTTCTGCTATTACTCTCGCGCACGAGGTCTGCTCCGTAATAAATTTTATGAAATGAAATGTATATTAGTCAACTATGATTTCTAAAATACAATCTTCAAAAATACATTTGCCCCACACACGCACACGCACACGCGCACGCGCACGCACACAGACACACAGACACACACACACACACACACACACACACACACACACACACACACACACACACACACACACACATCACACACACACACACACACACACACACACACACACACACACACACACACACACACATATATATATATATATATATATATATATATATATATATATATATATATATATATATATATATATATATGGTTAAATATGCTACATCGACAAGATAATCGTCAGTACCGAAGTAAAATATACGACAGTACTGTGATATTATCATCATTAGCACAAGTATTTCTGATATTCAGGCATCCTTAGTAACCAACAGTGATTTATTATTGGTTTCTGTCATCTGAAACCAACGCTGCCTATGCAACTTACCATTCACCATTCAGCAAGTAAACATAGCTTTAATGATTAAAGTGCAGATCAAACGAAAATCAATACATACTCAGAGCACTTGCAAGAACACAAAGAACGAAATATTCAGCTATCCAATCTCTCACTCATACCTGACAGGACATCCCCGTCTGCAGTCAAGGTTGCTGATAGTTTGCAACACTCCACTCGCTCGATGGCAAAGAGGCTTCCAAAGTGACTGCGCTAAATGGAAGTTATTTGTATAATATACCCCCTCCTGTGCTGTGATAGCGGCATACTTTGCTATCAACGGTCTCTCTCAAAAGTTCGTGCATTTTTTTTTTCATCGTGCTTCTGACAACTATCTTTGAAGTGTCAGTCCGCCTGCTTAGACTTCAACACCTTTCGTTCAACATACTATGCAGCAAAATAAAACATTTACCCAAGAAGCGCTACGGGCAACATAACGGGATTCGAAGGTCACATTGCAACATATGTTGCATCTTCCGCGCACCAGTGAAGCGAGGGCTTAATACCCCATTCCCATTTACCATTCGCAACGGATAGCTTAATGCTAAGACCTTTGGGGAAAATCCAGGCGCCAGGCAATATCTATGAAGTTTTTAACCACGCTTCGAGAGCAAACATTCCTCAAAACATTCCTTCCTCGAGAAACCTTCACAAAGAATATTTTGCCCGTTGCTTCTCAAAAAAACGGAACTTCCTTCCACGGGACGCCAAGAATAACAAACCGACCCCCTTCATCGAGCGCCTTTCGTGACGGCACAGGATCAATAACGCACCATAACGAGGAAGATATTTTTTCACATTAGTGAATATTCGGCTGGAAATGGATGTCCACGCAGCCTCATCTTTGTCTTACTTTCAAAGACACAAAAATGCACAGTATCAATGGAAGTCGAGTCAGAGGGATGAAAAGGTGAATGCATGGAGTACCTAACCCTCAGAAAAGCTAACAGTGGAATTAGGTATAACCTGGCCCAAAAATAGCGAAAAATAGAAAGGTTTGGAGAAAAAGTGAGAAACGAGGGGGGCTAAAAGATAATGAATAAACATTAGACTAAGTGTCAGACTGATAAATTATATAGGAGAGATAGAAATAGAAAGGAAAGGGAAGGAAGACAAAAAAAGGGCCAGAAAAAGGGGACGAGAAAGAAAATAGCGAGAGGAGATAAGAAAAGAGAAGACGAGAAGAGAAGAGGAAGGTAAATTACGCGCTGACTCAGAACTCCTTACTATGACCTAAAAACACTGCTCTAGCACTGTGGCGTCTAACATTTTTTCTTTTGCGTGTTAGAGGGTATATGCTCGGGTGCGTGCGTACGTGATTAAGGAGAGAGTGAACGTTGGAGGAAGGCGAAAAAGAGAAGCGTGAGAGAGAATAATTAAAAAGTGTGTGGGGGAGGGGAATATAATACTGAATATATGAATAGAGGAGGTACTGTGTGTATGCGTTTCAAATGTAAGTCATAGCCAGAGTATGGGACTATGCCACTAACAGACACTAAAATCCCGCCCTATTTCCTATAAAAGTAATAATAACAATAATAAATAAATAAATAAATAAATACATAAATAAAATAATAATAATAACAATAAAAATAAAAATTACATAAAATGAAATAATAATATTAATAATAATAGTAATAATAATAATAGTAATAATAGTAATAATAATAATGATAATAATAATAATAATAATAATAATAATAATAATAATAATAACAACAACAACAATAAAAATTATAAAATAACAATAATAAATAAATAAATAAATTTTAAAAATCATCCAAAATTTATAAAGCAAGTCCGAAGAATAAACAGCTAAAAAAATAAGCCCACAAGGATCATTTTCCTGCTTCCTATCGAATCGTTGGCGAGGCCGATATGCTGCAGACCATTCGAGTCCCAGACACGTCACGGCGGGACATAAACAGCGATCGAATGGGCACCTGCAATGGCATACGTTGCAGGAAAACATTACGGAATCAATATCGAACGGAGAACCAATGGGTACGCTCGAAGATGAGGCGGAAGGAATGCCAAGGGCCCCGAGAGGTGATAACCGTCAAGTTCGAGCGCTGGATATCGCCTCGTACATTCCTCAAGTCTTCGTTCTCGATGCGCAAGCTGCCGGATGCCCTCTACCGGCGGGACTGACAGGCCGGGGGGGGGGGGGATATCAAATTCCAAAAAATAATGATATTCAACAGAGAAAATCCGAGTTGCATGATAGGTATTTTATTAACTAAACGTACAAAAGCTTTAGGTATGTATGTTGCTGGATATGAAGACTATGTGTGTGTACGGTGTATGTGTCTGTGTGCGTACGTGTGTACACACACACACACACAAACACACACACACACACACACATCCATCTAAGCGAAAACAAAACAAATTAAATTATATATATATATATATATATATATATATATATATATATATATATATATATATATATATATATATATATATATATATATATATATATGTATATACACACACATATGTACACATAATATACATATATACACACACATATCGAAATGGAATTCCCCCAAATGCTAGCGATTTTCTGTGTCTTTAAGGGAGAAAGGGATTACCAGGAGGCGAGGTCGGGGCCACAAACAGGAAAACGCAGCATTAGCATAATCCAGCCTCCTTCTTGCTTGAGCGAGCGAGCGAACGAACAAGGAAAAAACAACATCCTCGCCAGGTCCGATTTATAAATAATTACCTGTTGTTTTCCGACGCGGCATCCTGAGTGAAAGCTAATGCAAGCGGAGAGGCGATTCCCACGGGGTCGCGAAAGCACCACAACTCCGCACGATTGCCACGTAGTGTTGGAAAAAAAAGAGATAAAGAAGAAGAAGAAGAAGAAATGAGAATAAGAGTGAAAAAAAAAATAATAATAAAAAAAGGTTTAAGCGAGAGGAAGCTAAACACCCGTACAAGCTTAATTACATTAACTGCAGTAAACACAATACGCAAGTAAAATAAAAGGAGAAGAACAGGAACAGGACAAGAAGAAATGAAAAAAAAATAAAAATAAATAAAAAATAAAATAAAAAAATAACGTTCCAGGCGAGTGGACGCAAAACACTCGCGCTACCCATATAAGGAAAGAGCTTAATTCAGTTCAGCTCAGTGAGATTTGCAATGCTTTTTGGACCAAACGTAATCTTCAATACCCGCTTATCTCCTTGCTTCTACGTCATTACTTAAGGCATTTTCTTCTACTTATCTTGGGCGTCCTCCTATTCACCGCCTGACTTCGGAAGGAGGATTGTAAAAAAAAAAAAAAGAAGGAAGGAAGAAAGACAAGACGTGCGAAAATGGAGAAAGAGAAGATGAGTGGGAAGGATGGGTGAGAGAGAAGACATGCGAGAAAGGGGGACACAGGAGGAGAAGAGGAGGAGATAAAGAAGAAGCAAGAGTGAGGAGAGAAAAGTGAAGGATGAGAGAGATTATGAGAGGATATACAGCAGAAAAGCAGAGAAACGGTGGTGCAAAGAGGATTAACACGGGGCTGAGGAGAAGAAACTGAAGTAGGGAGGGGGAACAGGGGGGAGGGGAAGGGGGGAGAGGGAGGAGGAGGGGAGAGGGGAGGGGGAGGAAGAAGAGGAGGAGGAGGAGGAGGAGGAAGAAGAGGAAGAGGAAGAGGAGGAAGGGGAGAAGGGAGGAGGAGGAGGAGGAGGAGGAGGAGGAGGAGGAGGAGGAGGAGGAGGAGCAGCAGCAGCAGGAGGAAGATAAGAAGAAGGGGGAGAAGAGGAGGAGGAGGAGAAAGAGGGGAAGAAGGAAAGTAAAAGGAGAAAAAGGAAAAGGAGGAGACAAAAAAAGGGCGAGGAAAATGAAAGGAAAAGGAAGAGGAAGAGAAGGAGAAGGAGGGAGAGAAAGAAAAAGAAAAAGAAAAAGAAAAAGAGAAAGAGAAAGAAAGAGGAGGAGAGGAGAAGGTTAAGGAGGAGGAGGAGGAGGAGGAGGAGGAGGAGGAGGAGGAGGAGGAGGAGGAGGAGGAGGAAGGACAGGGCAGAAGAAGGAAAAGGAGAAAGAAAAAAAAGGCAAGAGGGTCCGGAGGTGTGGAGGGGAAGGAGGGGGGGGGGGGGGCAAAAAGAATAGCGAAGTAAAACGGAAAATGGATGTGGTGAAAATGTAAGAAAAATGGCGGAGATAGAAATCTTTAACAGCAGGAGGAAAGGGGAAGGGAGGAGGAGAAAGAAAGATAAAGAGAAAGAAAGAGAGACAGACGATAAGCGATAACAAAAAATAAATAAATAAATAAACGAGGTGGGGGATCAGAAGAATCTAGGATTGTGCGAGGGAAAGGAGGAGCTGGTTGATGCGCTAAAGAACGGAAGCATGGAAAGGGAGGCGATAAATCCCTTGCTGATTAAAGATAGGGCGGAGGAACGAGAGATATAAGGATCCTGTTTTTTTTCTTTCTTTCTTTCTTCCTTTTCTCCGCGGCTGTAGACCTGCTCTCGATTAACCCGGTCGCCCTGGTCGCCCCTCTCCCTAACCCCCCTCCCTTTCCTCTCTCTTTCTCTCCCTCTATTATCCTTTCTTTCTTTCCCTCCCTCTCTTATCCTTTCTTTCTCTTTCCCCCCCTCTCTGTCTCCCTCACCCCTCTCTTTCTCTCTCTTTGTTTTATCCCCTCTAGCTTCCGCCGTCACCTGTTTACCAATAAAGTCCTCGACATTTAGCCTTGTTTTGCAAAGCGTTTGCGAAAAGGAAGCAAACCCGAGAGAATTCTTGTCCAATTATATCAGGATTTAGCAACAAACAAACAAACAATTTCGGTCGTTATCCCCTCGGCACAAAATTGAAGCCTGAAGCAACTTGCCAAACCGCATCCATTGTTTTGGCGAAAGCGAAATATTCCAACACTAACTTTTTACGTAAATAAAAAGCCGGAGGGTCTATAATTGCCGACAACTTCTAACGGAACAATGCAAGCAATCATAATATTTCTTTTTCGGGCGTTAATTTAAGGTAATAATTTTCCACGAAAGATTATCTTAGCTCATATGCGACCCGTATCCAAGCTTTCAGCACACGCGGATACGTTTCGACTTGGCATGTTATTGGCCCAACCTTGACAGATCTTTGTTTCTCGCCGTTCCATTCACAACCTTAGTGCTGTTGAGTCGACGTGTTTCATTCATTAATTCATTTTCTGTCTATTACGTTGACATATCACACAAAACAGACACTATGAAAACGTGAAAACCAAGCATTAGACTAGCATTATCATCGTTAATATAGTAGCCCATACCGTGACGTTAATAAAAATAGAGAAAAACTGAATCATCAACACTGGACTAGATGAGTATTTTTCAACAATCTAAACGGAAAAAAATAAATATGCATTGCCCCAAGAGAACAGGAATTCACACAGCAACGAACAGAAAAAGTGCTACATGTAAACAACACATTCCAGTTCATCCAGGGAGAGGAAAACTGAAACGTGCGCCTAAAATGCCCTAAACCCGAGAATGAAAATATCTTTCTGCTCATGCAATAAAAAGACCAGCGCCTGTGGGGATGGCGAAAACAGGTCAACTTGAAGTTGGGTTGTAAAAAAAAAAAAAAAACAAGCACAGAAACAACACATGCATTTTTCATGCTAATTAAGAGCAGATAATCACATGCAAAAATACCTTTTGTTTACGCATGTCTATAAGGAAATACATTAGTAAAAAAAAAGCAAATTAGCATAAACATCTCTTAGTTAATTGAATTGTGGCCCTGCTATGCTGTCATTGCGTATATACGAATCAGCAGGTCAATGCAATAATGAAATAAGTGCTGCCTATGGCCCTCTACGGCACAAAACAACAGGCATGTCATCTCGTAATCCAGGACCGTTATAGGATTTTCTGTGAGCTATCAAACAATTATAAACTGCTGTATATATATGTGTGTGTGTGTGTGTGTGTGTGTGTATGTATGTATATATATATATATATATATATATATATATATATATATATATATATATATATATATACTGCTGTATATATATGTGTGTGTGTATGTATGTATATATATATATATATATATATATATATATATATATATATATATATATATATGTGTGTGTGTGTGTGTGTGTGTGTGTGTGTGTGTGTGTGTGTGTGTGTGTGTGTGTGTGTGTGTGTGTAGATATGCACATATGCATTTATGTGCGTATGTACGGAGTATATGTGTATGCATACAAACATACATACATATATGTATGCATGCACGGAAACTTTATGCTCCTGGCGGATTACAGGCGCTTAATATGCATTTCTTAAACATTCAACAAGAATCAACACTGCAAGTCCATGAATCCATAACTGCTGTGCAGAAAAGTAATACCATGCGATAATAATTCACAATCAATATATCGAGCAAAGGAAGTCATAAAAAACATGGTTTACTAGGGCATATTATTCGAGATATAAAATCAACATACTGAGCCAACGGAATCCTGCAGAGTAAATAAAATATGTAAACAAGCACGTTTGCTCACCCGGTGAAATACCCATCATTGGCTAAAATACATCACTTTTAGTTACTAACTGATATACTGTAAACAAAATGCAAAGAATCACGGCAATGTTAGTTCTTGCTGCAAAATGACTGTGATACTTAAGCCACACATTATAAGGAGTGATTATCGTTGTCCTAGCCATTATCATCTTCGCTATAAATATATATGAATATATAATTGATATTTGTATACACAATCATGTTTACTTTAACAGTAATACTAGTGCAATTATTGTGAGCCCCAAAAGCAACATCTATCAAGTGTAAGAATTAATGGTAGTGATTTTTCTTTTATGTTATACATCATGGGCAATATACGATATGGTGTCATAGCATTACTGGTGCAGATAATGCTGATAACAAAATATAGCAGCATAACAATGGCACGAATGATGATGATCACATAGTAATGACAATAAAAGTAAAACTAATACCAATAATGACAGTAATAAAAATGACAATAACAAATAAAAAAATAACAACAACAACAACAACAAAACAATAATAATAACAATAACAAAAGCAAGGAAAACTTCAAATACAGCGCTGTTTCCCCTGGTCCCCCGAGAGCGCCCCAGGGCCACACGAGGAAACAACAACCTGACAGGCCCCCTTGCAACCCCAGCCCTGTCGCCACCCCGGGCCGTCACCGTCAACAAAAAACGGCAAACGTCAGGAGTAGCAAAATGAATTATATAAACATTTTTCTCTCTATTCTTCTTTCTTTCTCTATATTTGCAAAATACTCGGGATGAAATTAAGGGTCCTTTACTTGACCGATTTTACGATTCTTCACCAGTCGTAAAATCTTTGATGAGAAAGACCTATATAACCTTCTCGTTATATATGTGGCATATGATATCGATGGCAATAACATGAATATCAATTAAATTCACCTCATCACATTGATTTCCAGTCCAGTCCAGTACAATCTCACAAAAACTTGTAGAAAACAGCTGTACAAACTCGGATAAAAAAAAAAAAAAAATTGCATATTGGTTAGAACTACAGTTTTTTTTATAGCATATAAGACATACTCTCCTCAAAATAATAACATATATTTTTTTGGATAAGACTCACCCTAGGTCTTATATACGAAGATAAAGAAATTTTATACCCCTGAATATACCTGCGGAAATGGAGGGGTGCGTAATGCGGCAGTGCGTCCTATGCAGTCAAATACCGTAGTAAAAGATATTCCTTGTTTGCTGAGAGTGAAGAGCATCCGAATTAGTTTTGTTGTGGAGAACAGAAAGAGCCCTAAGTCACCGTCACTAACAAGGTCTTGGGTCGGTCGCTTCACAAAAGACTCCCTCGTTTTATTTTCTTTGTATTTTAACTGGTTCATCTTTCTTTTCCCGAGCGCTGTTACGAAAGTTGTTATGAAAGAATCATGGTTTCGCCGCTCTATGATGTTCCATAAATAAATAAATGAATAAATAAATAAATAAATAAATAAATAAACATATACTTTATATATAAAAGATACATTATTTATACATATATATGTATAATTTATATAAGTATATATACAAATACATACTCATCAAATATGCATATACATATATAGACATACATTTTGTGCATATATGTATCCAGATATATACATACATATATATATATATATATCTTGATTGAACTAATTGATCATATGCATTCGTCTGCTCGTGGATGGGTGGGTGGGTTTGTGGGAGTGAGTGAGTGAGTGAGTGAGTGAGTGAGTGAGTGAGTGAGTGGGTGCGTGAGTCTGAACAGCTTGGTCTGTCGAATGTCCTCCTGTTCATGTTCCAGACCCTCAAACCTCCAGCTTTCCTCTTTCCTTTCTGCTTTAAGTCTGGACCTTGAAAGAGGCACAAAGGAACCTTTAAATAATTCAGATTACGTGGATCCAGTGCCCAAAGTCTGTTCTAGGGACTGTCCACAGTTTTCACATTGTTGCCGAGTTCTTAGGAGGTTCAATGTGTTTTACGATTTTTACGCTCCGAGTCAATGGTGCCTTTCATACACATTCGCCCCTTAAGCATTTACAGCGCCGAACTACACAAACCTGCTCGTTAGCATGCTTCACTGCCTACCACGAGATATGGTTCTCGGGCACAAAGCGGGAAACTCTTAATGTTTCTTTAGAATGACGAGAAGGGTGTTAGCTTAATAAAAAATAGATAAACCTAATTTTGCAATTGGATTTCACTTTCCTCACTAAGCATTTCTTCGTTAAAAATTTCTTTCGGTTTACATCCACGAAGAACGCTGAACTATATACACTCTCGGTTTGATGACACGCTTTAGGGCGAAAATGAAACAACCACCAACCATACTTCGCTATTCACCACATAATGACGCTGGAAATGCTGACAAAATATATCATTCTTCCTTTAATCGGCAAGCTTTACATTGTGAATGTTGACAAAGGCACCTCTTACGGAGTTCAGTTCAGCCGGATCATTGTAAACGTTTCCTCGACAATGCGATCCGCGTCTGCTTGTATGCGTGCAAACTAACAAGCGCCAAATAAGGACGTCAAGGACGCGAGAAGTAGAAAATCAGGACATCAAAACGGAATAGGATTCGTGGGACTCCAGTCGGTTATTAGATCCTTCCAGTGAGGGACGTCGGTGCAGTCCTGAGTGGAACCTACCACTCACCCAACCATCCACGTAACCTAATTGAAACCCGGAGAAAACGAGAAATTGAAGTACGTGCTAATGGCAAATGTTATAGTGACAAATTTTCCCCAATTACTCGCGCCCGTTTAATTGATGTTCACTCAAGCGGAGGATTAACACTTCGACGCTGGATCTTTTCGCAAATGATCAAAGAATTCAGCTCATTAGTTTTAGCAACGGTGTGGTGGTGGTGGTGGTGGGGGAGGGGGGAGACATGGTCTTGCCGCTACCAATTTTATTGAGAGTATGTCAGTCCCATATTATCACTATTTACCGAAATATCCCTACGTATAATGAGACAACTACTTACAAAAATGTTTGCATTTTCTATATACTACAATCTATATGATACATAGAACTTGCAGACAAACAAATTAAGTACAGGGCGTTTAAGAGTTGAAATAGAAATTAGCATCTCGCCTGAAGCAAAGCAAAATAAAGAACAGGATGATCGTAAATCTCTGCTCTATACAGTCTAGTAATTACATCTGAGCATGCACGACATAAGAAAAAAAAATCAGACCGAGAGAGCAAGCATTAAGCACCGCCGCTTCATGAATTTCATAGCTGAATACTTCTTTTGAAAATAACCGCTACAAGAAAAGGTTCAGGTATATCGATACTTCCCGAAATGCCTCCAAGGAGACTCAGTGATAATGGTAATATCCATTAAAGAATGGATAAAAATGGTAAAAGCAATTATCAGCCGTCAGTTGTAATGCAAACTAGTCTCTCTGTTTACAATATTTATTAATCTACTCCTAAACTCTGAAAACACGACGAGTAAGTTGGGTATCCTCTAGCATGCCACTAGCTTTTGGTTGTCTTAGACCGCCTGATCAAACCACAATCTACAGATATCCCCAAGGTATCACTCAAAAAGATATATTCAACTGGTCCTTTGACCATAGGCTACCAATCTTCTGCGACATTCATCCTGTTCACAACCCAAGTTACCAAAAAAAAAAAAAAAACACAGACAAACAGCTACTTTAAATTATCTTGCGCGTTAACAACTCACGTCATTTGCGGTAAAGTAATGCCACGCACGCTCTTTAACAGTTCCAACCGCTTCAGCTACACTGGTCTCAGAAGTTAAGACCGAGGGCCTTTCTGGGTGGTTATCAAGGGCTAACAAACGCATGAGCGCACACTACATAAACCATTCAGGGGCTTGGAATGATTCATGCTCTGAGTGCATCGTATTTTTAAATAATCCTCCCTTATGTGATGCGAAACAGTCTTGGCAGTGTGAAATTGATAAAAAAAATACACAGCGGTTACTTAGCCAATTATAAGAAAATAAAACAAGGGTTATTTACAATTTGATTATCATTTCATAACCGTTTGTTTACTCTACCATACCAAGCAACAGAGATGTAAAATTTAAACAGAAACAGGGATTTTCCATAAGAAAAGAAAGAAAGAAAGAAGAAGAAGAAGAAGAAGAAGAAGAAGAAGAAGAAGAAGAAGAAGAAGAAGAAGAAGAAGAAGAAGAAGAAGAAGAAGAAGAAGAAGAAGAAAAAAAAA
>NC_051388.1:62310674-62315674 GCF_015228065.2 Penaeus monodon | reverse complement strand
AGTCTGTTCGCTTGTTTGTAACGGCCAGTCTGTTCGCTTGTTTGTAACGGCCAGTCTGTTCGCTTGTTTGTAACGGCCAGTCTGTTCGCTTGTTTGTAACGGCCAGTCTGTTCGCTTGTTTGTAACGGCCAGTCTGTTCGCTTGTTTGTAACGGCCAGTCTGTTCGCTTGTTTGTAACGGCCAGTCTGTTCGCTTGTTTGTAACGGCCAGTCTGTTCGCTTGTTTGTAACGGCCAGTCTGTTCGCTTGTTTGTAACGGCCAGTCTGTTCGCTTGTTTGTAACGGCCAGTCTGTTCGCTTGTCTGTAACAGCCAGTCTGTTCGCTTGTTTGTAACGGCCAGTCTGTTCGTTCGTTTGTAACGGCCAGTCTGTTCGTTCGTTTGTAACGGCCAGTCTGTTCGTTCGTTTGTAATGGCCAGTCTGTTCGTTTGCATTTTACAGGGAATGTCTATCAGTTTTTAACAGTGTCAGTCAGTCTGTCTATTTTTAACAGTCAGTCTGTTTCCAAGTCAGTCAAGTATGTTTCCTGCAGACAGTCTGCCTATTTCTTACAATCAGTCAGTCTCCCTGTTTCTAACTGTCAGTCTGTTTCTAACAGCCTATCTCTAACGGCCAGCCAGTCAGTCTATTTCTAACGACCAGTCTCTCTGCCCGTTTCTAATGGTCATTCAGTCATTCAAGTGTTTTTTTCTAGCGGTCAATGTCTGCCTATTCCTGTCAGTCATTTATACTGTTTCTTGCGGTAAGTGAATCCGTTTCCTCTGTCAGTCAATCAGTGTTTGTATTATTTGTTTATAACTGAATCTGAAGTCAATACTTGTTTTAAAAATACTACAGCAGCTAGTCCTTTTTACTTCTTGAGAAACGACTACACCACCAATCCCTGGAGAGGAGGAGGAGGAGGAGGAGGAGGAGGAGGAGGAGAAGGAGAAGGAGAAGGAGAAGGAGAAGGAGAAGGAGAAGGAGAAGGAGAAGGAGAAGGAGAAGAGGGAGAAGGAGGAGGAGAAGAAGAAGGAGGAGGAGGAGGAGAGGGAGGAGGAGGAGAGGGAGGAGGAGGAGGAGGAGGAGGAGGAGGAGGAGGAGAGGGAGGAGGAGGAGGAGGAGGAGGAGGAGGAGGGAGAAGAAGAAGAAGAAGAAGAAGAAGAAGAAGAAGAAGAAGAAGAAGAAGGAGGAGGAGAAGAAGAAGAAGAAGAAGAAGAAGAAGAAGAAGAAGAAGAAGAAGGAGGAGGAGAAGAAGAAGAAGGAGGAGATGATGAAAAAAGGCTGCAACACCTTCCAATAACTTTATCAACAAAATCCTCTCTGTGACCTTCGAGAAAATGTCCATATCATGAGACTGCGGCCCCCGAGAGACTCGTCACCCAATAATCCGTTAAACAGACAGACAGACAGAATTCCCTTCGCGTCGATAAGGCTGCCTAATCCCCAGACGGCCTCCCTACCTCGGAATCTTCTACTTCTGTATAGTAAATACAGGCTGTGTAAGGGTCTTTGATTACTAAAGGGCACCTGAATAGTACTCATCAAGAAGGTAATGATTGGAAAGGCAGCAGTAGAACCTAAAGACGGGCAACAAGGGAGAGGTGTGACGACACATCAGGCGGTGCTTGGGAGGTACGAATTATGCATTACGTTGTCCGGATCTTCTGCCCTGGCTTGGGTTTGGTCAAAACGCTGCAACTATCGTGTAACTGGAGCTGAAGGGTCTGCAAAATTATATATTCGCCATGCAATATGATTTTTTAAAAATAATTCGAAAGATTAAACCTTGACAATGTTTAAAAATTCTTTTAATTCAACGGAGTTAGGAGTGTGCAAAACGTACTTTCTAACGTTTGATTTATTTTAGGAGTAACTCAGTGTCAATCCAGTTACGCTACTATATCGAAACGATTGTTCTAGACACGGAATTCAGCGAAAGCGAGGGTTTGAGTACACCTGTGAACCACTGACGTACGCTAATTGTTTAAAACCCAGGAAAACTTGTTTATTGGTCAAGCTTATTGCAATAATCAACCTACTCGACAATGAAACAGACCTTTCCGAGTATTTTCTTATATATATATATATATATATATATATATATATATATATATATATATATATATATATATATATATATATTTATCATCTCATCACCACCCAGGAAGAACGTAAATTCGTATACTACACATCAATTTTAATATACTTTTAAACCGTCGATACTTTCTAACACCCATTCTTTTCACAAGTGTTATACCGTCAGGAAAATACAATGAAAATATTTACACTTTAAAAGAATGAAACTTTAATGTATTAATCGCTATTCTCGTCCCCTTGAAGCTGCTGGTATTCTATATAGCAATTTCTTTAGTGCCCCAGGTTGCTGTAAAGGCGCTATCACCAATGATAAAATTCCTGGAATCTCATGAGAGGAAGGTGAACTTTGGAATTATCGTCACAATATTGCAAATGCCAGCTCATATTCGTGAGTGGAAAGTGTATCTGACATTATGCAAATCTATTTGCTTGTTTTTGTACTTCTGTTCGGGTGCATCGGGTGAGAGAGAGAGAGAGAGAGAGAGAGAGAGAGAGAGAGAGAAGAGAGAGGAGAGAGAGAGGAGAGAGAGGAGGAGAAGAGAGAGAGAGAGAGAGAGAGAGAGAGAGAGAGGGAGAGAGAGAGAGAGAAGAGAGAAGAGAAAGAGAGAGAGAGAGAGAAGAGAAGAGAAAGAAGAGAGAAGAGAGAGAGAGAAGAGATGGAACGAGAGAGAAGAGAGGAAGATAGGAGAGAGAAGAGAGATGGAGAGAGAGAGAGTGAGTTTGGCAACAGAAATTGAGCAGAAATATGGAGTTCAAGAAGAAATAAACCTAGTTCTTCGTCAGGAAAATTAGTACCGGAATCACAAAGGATGTCCAGCAAAGGCCAATCCAAATACATTCATGAAAGCTTATCGCAGCTCCATGCACAGTGATAGCAGCCTTGAAAGCATCATCTGAAAGCCTCCTCGGGTGTCAGTTGCAGGGGAAGGGGGGGGGGGGGGGAAGGCTGCAATTCCCACTGCAATATGTCATTAGTAGCAGAGAGAGACAGAAAAGCCTTGATTGAAGCGTTCAAGGTTATGGACGCTGCCTTAAATAAATAAATAAAAAATAAATAAACTTTTTTTTTTCTTTTTTTTTCAACTAACGAGATAACGGGTAGGGAGATGCCGAATGAGTGTGTGTGTGGGGGGGGGGGGGGGCTGGAAGAATAGGGGAAGAATGACAAATTGAGAGCGAAGAAAAGAGGATGGAGAAGGAGATGGGGGATGGGAGGAGGAGGAGAAGGAGAGAGATGGGGAATGGGAGGAGGAGGAGAAGGAGAGGGGAGGGGGAGGAAGAGGAGAGGTGGAGGTGTAGGAGGAGGAGAGGTGGAGGTGTAGCAAGGAGGAGGAGGAGGAGGAGGAAGAAGAAGACAGGGGGGAGGAGGAGGAGGAAGATGAAGGAAGGAGAAGACGAAGGTGGTTAAGAAAAAAAAAAAAAAAAAGGATAAAGGGTAGAAATATTAAGAGAACGTTAAAGAAAGACAAAGGGGATATAGAGGAGACAGGAGGGCGACGAACTCAAACAGGTAATGCCCGGCAGCGTTCTAACTACCCAACTTCTAGAAGCAGGGGCTCTAACCTTCTAAAATCTTGGCACCTGAAAACACTTTAAGTCTTCTGAAAGTGCGGGACTCTGTTACAAGACCAGCACTTTCAGAGGGGAATTGCACGGCCATATTTGTTATCCTGCTGACCTGTCTCTCGTTTAGTTTCCATCCTACTTGTTTTGCCGTTTGCATCGAACACTCTGGAAGTCGGTGAAAGGGTCTGTGTTTCTTTTATTCAAAGAACTAGTAAAAGAGAGAGAGAGAAAAAAAAAAAACTTCTGGCAGTCCTATAGAACAGAGATGTTGAAATGCCGAGTGCGATCTGCTGGTCGGATTTACATAATCAAGATTATTTAAATTTGCATGACTTTTTATTGCACTGCAACTACTACAATCAATTTCAGCGAAAGGTCAAGCAGTTGCAAAATCAGCAAAATTCAATGTGGGCGGCTTTCTCCTCGTTTCATAATATGACTTTAATCGGAAACTCGTTTCTTAACAATCCTATCAAATAAACTTCCCCCTTTACTTCTCCAAGCGCTCTCTTTCCTCTCCGTGGGCTCTCTCCCTTCGCCAAGCGCTCTTTTTCCTCTACATGGGTTCTCTTCTTTCACTAAGCGCTCTCTTTCCCCTCCATGAGCTCTCTTCCTTCTCCATGCGCTCTCTTTCCCCTCCATGAGCTCTCTTCCTTCTCCATGCGCTCTCTTTCCCCTCCATGCGCTCTCTTCATTCTCCATGCGCTCTCTTTACTCCCCTCGGACTCCATCGCCACCACCGCATCTCCCATTCCCCTAAATCTATCGCAGCGTCCTTCGAGGATGCTGATCCATCCCCTTTACCACTTTGCAGCTTCCTTCGCCCTCCGGTTGCCCCTTTTCCACCATCCCCTCACCCTTTGTGTCTCCGCCCCGCCTCTCGCCTCATGCGCGCCCCGGGTTCATAGCCATGAGGCCGAGTGGGGGATATTTAGGGGGGGTCTCTATGAGGGGTCGGATGAGCAAGCAAATGGAGAAGACTTAATGTATATTTTTGCATTTACAGGGGAATTAATGTCTATCTTTGCATTTAGAGAAGACTAAGTGTATATTTTGCATTTAGAAGAGACTGTGTGCACGCTTTTGACCACGGCGTTACGAAGCCAATGGAGCGCACATTCGCCGATGACGAGTCTGCTAGGTTTAATAGGTAGTGGTCCCTGCACGCCGAGTGCCGTGCGAGCTGACGCAAGGAAACGCTCTTAAGAGTTGTGAATCCAAGTCCTTTTCAAGACTGACCTGGTGACGTAGTGAGAATTCGCAACAAGACGAATTATACCACGCCTTTTTTATTCTAAATTTCAACGCAGATATTCATAATATAAAAAAGATAAATCATACACCATATACAATAAC
>NC_051388.1:62293174-62303174 GCF_015228065.2 Penaeus monodon | reverse complement strand
AAGGCAGACGGAGAGAGAGAGAGAAAGAAAGAGAGAAAGAGGGAGAGAACAGACAGACAGACAGGCACGCCACATCCTGCGCACAACACGAAGTGTTCGCAATCGGCTGAATATCGGCAACATTACCACAATTTTCCTCCGACCACCCCACTTTTCCAAATCGCCCCTAATTATCTAAATATTTCCGGAGGCTGTCGCAATTCAGCCCAAACTTTCGCGCCGCTAATTAGTCCTCAAACCAGATTCCTTATTTATCCCATCACTTCCGATTCCTCACTAGCGCTCCAGATCCTTGCGAAACGACATTTGTCCTTTCCATGCGTTTCCCAAGTCGCCTCTTACGTAAATGGTTTTATTTTTTGGCGTTATTTCCCTCTTGCAGAATTTGCTAATCCTCAGCCCACACATCCTCGGGAAGGTGAAGGGTGACGCGCATCTGCTCGTCCTCAAGGGAGTTCCACGTCGATCGAGTCTTTAGTAAAAGGAGAGGGCGTGACCACGTTCTGCTCTCAAACAAACACGTCATCCGAATGTAACTGAACAGAGAAGTGAAACAACCGCCCGCGATCCAAGGTGTTATGGGAAAAGAGTAAGACTACGCCCATGGACCCAAATTGATCCCTACAACCCACGTCTATGTTTCATGCATCCTTTCTTCTCTCACTCTCACTTCTCTCACTAGCAGATCTTTTTCATATCTATGTAGATGTCTCTCGCATCTTGAGAAGGAAAGAGGATGGCGATACATTGTATATATAAAGTAACATCATAACCTCTATAAAACTGACGTATTTTCTATCTACATTATCAATTAATTGTTAAGAAGAAGAAGAAGAAGAAGGAGAAGAAGCAGAAGAAGAAGAAGAAGAAAAAAAGGAAGAAGAAATTATATAATACAAAATAAACACGAAAAAACCGCAAGCTGTACATCATGCAAAAGGGAAAGTGACCCGGTCCTCTTGAGAAATATCCATTCCAAACTCGGGTCACGTACATCCCTTATCAACTCGCCTCCCCCCACCCAAACACCCGCGATCAGACTCTCCCCTCCTTACCAAGAAATCTCTCTTTAAAAAGTCGGTAGACTCATTTCGCCGATTAGCGGTAATCATTTACGAATCTGAGGACTTCCAGGGACATTTCCAGGGCAGCAGAAAGGAGGCGGGAGCAATTAGCAATGAGGACTGTCCAAGGGGCGGCATTCAAAAGCATTCATTCTAATAATCATTCAAAAGACAGTGAATAAAGACGAAAAAAATCAGACTAATCAAATAAGTTTCTTTTCTTTAATTATTCAACTGCAATTAGGGTTTTATAATCAATCCGCACGAAGATTAAAACGAGGTATGTATATATGTATATATATGTGTATATATATATATATATATATATATATATATATATATATATATATATATATATATATATTATATATATATACATATATATATATATATATATATATATATATATATATATATATATATACTATATATATATTATATATAATATATACATATATATATATGTATTATATATATATATATTATATATGTATATATGTATATATGTATATATATATATATTATATATTATATATATATATATATATATGTATAATTATATCATATATATTAATAAAATATGATATTACATGTATATATAAAATATATATATATATAATATATATATAATATATATAGTTAATAATATAATTTAAATAATAATTATTATATTATTTTATATATATATTTTTTATATATATTATATATCTATATATATTTCTTATTATATTACTATTCTCTTTATATTTATATATATTCTATATATTATATATATATATACTAATTTATATACTATATCATTATATATATATATTACTATATATCTTCTATATCTATATATCTCTATATACTCTTATATATTCTCTATATATATCTCTATCTCTCTATCTATCTAATCTTCTATCATATTATTCTATATTAATTTTCTCTCTCATATTTCTCTCTCTCTCTCTCTCTCTCTATATTCTCTATATATTATCTCTATTATCTGTCTCTCTTCTATCTTATCTATATCTCTCTTCTATTTATATCTATCTATCTCTCTTTCTCTATCTATATTTACTGTACTATCTTTCTCTATATATCTTCTATCTCATCTATCTACATCTCTATACATTTCTTATTACTATATTCTCTATATCTATATATATCTCTCTATCTCTATCTATATCTCTATTTCATCTATCTTATCTATGTTATCTATGTCATATTGTATCTCTGTTCATCTGTCTTCTGTATCTATATCATTTTCTATGTATACTTCTATATCTATTCTCTTCTCATCTCTATTATTCATCTATCTCTATCTTTATATCTATCTATCTCTTTATATATATCTATTCTCTATATCTATATACTGTCTCCATCCCTCCCCCGGTGAAAATAACTAAAACGCAAGCACTCACGTGCAAATTGACTTAATATAAATCACATCTTGAAGTACTGTATCTGAGAGTTACTAAAACCACTAAATCACGTAAGGGATGGTCCTCGCGAAGATACAATAGCCATTGCAATAGATGCGTTTACAATGGTAAAACACTGCAATATAAAATAGCCGAATATATGTACGGCAATAATATTGAAATATCGGAAGTGCTAATTCAGATTCAGTTCACATGAAATTGGTTCTTATTTTTCGTTAAAAAATACGTATATAATCATCAACTAATCAAGATATAAGGAGAGACATATGGAGAGAGGGCGAGGGAGGGAGGAAGGTAGGGAGGGAGAGAAAGTGGGTAAGGGAGAAAGGGAAAGTGGGAAAGAGGAAGAAAGGGAGGGAAAGTGGGAAAAAGGGAGAGGGAGAAGGAGAAGGAGATGGAGAAGGAGATGGAGAGGGAGAGGGAGAGGAAGAGAGAGAGGGGAGAATTAGAGAGAGTAGGAGAATGACGGAAGGAGGGAGGGGCTATATATATGTATATATATGTATATATATGTTATATATATATATATATATATATCTATATATATATATATATATATATATATATATATATGTGTGTGTGTGTGTCTGTGTGTGTGTGTGTGTGTGTGTGTGTGTGTGTGTGTGTGTGTGTGTGTGTGTGTGTGTGTGTATGTATATATATGTATGTATATATATGTATGTATATATGTATTTATGTACATATATGTATATATGTACATATATGTATATATATGTATATATATGTATGTATATATATAATATATATATACATACATTATATATATATTATATATATCTATATATGTATATGTATATATATGTATATGTATATATATGTATACAAGTATATGTATATGTATATGTGTATATATGTATATGTATATACATGAATATGTATATATATATCTATATGTGTATATATACAGAGAGAGAGAGAGAGAGAGAGAGAGAGAGAGAGAGAGAGAGAGAGAGAGAGAGAGAGAGAGAGAGAGAGAGAGAGAGAGAGAGAGAGGGGGGGGGGCGAAAAGAAAGAAAAAAGGAGAGAGAGAGGGCAAAAGGGAGCAGGAGCAGGAGGAGGAGGAGGAGGAGGAGGAGGAGGAGGAGGAGGAGGAGGAGAGAGAAAAAAAGGATAGGAAAGGGAGGAGGAGATGGAGAAGGAGAGATAAAAGTTGGAGTAGAAGGAGAGAGAGGCGGAGAAGGGGAGGGAGAGGGGGGAGAGGAATAGGAGAGAATAGTTCGAGAGACTTATATGAAAATATGCATTTCACAAAAATCAAGATAAAGAAAACCCCGTGGCGTGAGATACCTCCGATTTCTATTAACCCTCTAACTTCGCAATCAATGGAAATGACACCTGAGTCGAGCCGCTGCAAACTGAGCCCGTCAAATGTTTGTCTGCAAGGAAGATCTTCTCTCCCACACACAAAAAAGTACAAGGAAAAACAACACACAGCATGCACACACTGGCACAAGAGGAAGGAACTGGAATGTCGAAAGCACTTTCAGACAGCAACGACACAGATATGAAGCAATAATGGAAGCCGATGCCGGAAAGGAGACAGAGAGAGAGAGCACCGGTTTACCTGTCAGTTAAACTAAGCCATACATACTCAAGGTATACCAGGAGTGCGGGGAATATGACGACACACATGGAGACACACGAGGAGAGACGTCCACCAAATAGTCGGCGAAGGAGGCGGATGCACACCAGGGTAAAGAGGCACTCAGAGGCACTGGCGCAAGGGAGAGACAATCTCGCCGGAGAGGGAAGAGAGAGAAAAGGGGAGTTGGACAGACAGAGATGAACTGAAGTCCTATGGTCTCCGCCAGCGCCGATTCGGGAAAATATCTCATACAGAACAGAAACGCGTTTCTTTTCCATCACAATAAATTCACGACTTCTGGAACCCATGCCATTTCGCCCATCTACCCTCCAAACGTTTCTAGTCCTAGTGACCACGTGAACCTAGAGCGGTTCTCCAAGCCAAGCACTGACACCTTCCATTACGCATTCTACAGTGATTTCACTCTCTTATCTGACAGATTAGCCCTCTCGATCATTACGTTAGAAATAAAAACGTAATTACTGTCACCTCTGATAAGATAAAGCGTATTAGAGATATCCATGTTTTAAACTAAAATCTCATATCAGCTCTCCACTTTAAAACGATAAAACGTCTTCTTTTCCCACTGTTCTTGCAACATATAAGAATACCAGGCCATCTCCCACAACGTGAACCCTCTTCTTACTCGCTACATAGTCACGGCGCTCTGACAGTCCGGTCTTTCAATTCAACACACTATCCGTTCGAGCCGAGGAGCAAATGAGGGAGCGCCAGTCTCCCCTCGCAGTCCTCCCCTCGCCCGCGCCGCACACTGACTGCTGCCGGGACCGCCACCTTCGCCCGCCTTCACCTGCCACACAACAGCTGATCCCCACCACACAGGCTCCCTCGTGTTCTCGGACATTCACAATGATGCTGACAGGCAGAGACACTGAGCGAGAGAGGAAGACAGAGAGCGAGTGAGGTGGACAGAGTGCGAGAAAGGGAGACAGAGAGCGATAGAGAGGGGCAGAGAGCGAGAGAGGGAGACCGAGACCGAGAGAGAGGATGGAGGATGGGGGAGAGAGAGAGAGAGAGAGAGAGAGAGAGAGAGAGAGAGAGAGAGAGAGAGAGAGAGAGAGAGAGAGAGAGAGAGAGAGAGAGAAACAGACAGAAAAGCAGTCAGAGAGGTACGAGAGAAGAGAGAAATGAGAGAAAACGAGAGAGAAAACGAGAGAGATGTGAGATACGGAGAGAGGGGGTGATAGAAGAGAGGGCAGAGAGAGGAGAGTTAGAAAACGATGGTAAAGTGGAGAAAGAGCTTAGTGTGTTTGTGCACGTGCATCTGCGTGTGCATGTGCGTGTGTATGTGCATGTACACGTACGTGTATGTGTACATGTATGTGTGCATGTGCATATGCGTGTACGTGTGCATGTGCGTGTACATGTCCGTGTTCATGTGCGTGTACATGACCGTGTGCGTGTACATGTCCATGTGCGTGTACATGTCCATGTGCGTGTGCATGTCCGTGTGCGTGTGCGTGTGCATGTGCGTGTGCATGTGTGTGTACATGTAAATGTCCGTGTGCGTGTGCATGTGCGTGCGCTCGCGCGTGCGTGGGTGCGTCTGAGAGCCAGAGTACTTGCTCTGTTGCTGGCGCCCGGCGGTCTGCTACATTTAGGTGCATATCGACCTTTTCATCACAACTTTAATAATGTGTCTTAACATACCTATTCCCATCTCAACGCCTATCTGTCCATCACTACATCTAGATATTCTGGAATCGCACATTTCTTTAAGTTCAGAAAATACAAATGAACAGAGGACATGAAGACGTTTTGTGTTTACGCAGATGATGATATGAGTCATGTTCGAATGAAACGACAGCTTTGTGCTCATCCGTCATGATCAATCAAACCTTCACTTTCATATCAGAACCATGACGAATCACTTGCTAGCAGCCCACGCAAGAGGAAATCCCGCAACAAGCATGTTATTCATTTGCGACCCATTACTTACTTTGATGTCTCGTTCATGTAGTATTGCGCAAGGAAAACCAGGATCATGGAAGTGCACGGGACTAACGAAACAAACAACCAAGTTCAAATAGGATCCCAATCGACAAAACATTCGAGAATAAATGCGAATAACATGAGGGACAGCCACAAACACTACACAAGTGTGTCAGAGATGCGGCGCCAAACCGTTGCCATGGTAACCGTGTATGTCCCGAAATCGACCGAGATATTTATGGAAACGTTAACACTTGTAAGAACATAAGGAACGGTGAAGCAAATACTTTCGTAGACTTTTTCAAATTATGTAATTATATAAATTACAAGGTATCTACCACAGACCAATTAATTGCGTATTTGTAATCAACTACAGTTGATAATAATGCATTACATTATTTTTATGATGCAGACCTTGATTCAAACAATATGAGCTTAATTCCATTTCGTTCAATTTATCTTGGGAAATAACTACTAATGTCTCCGCCCAGCAGAAGAAAACGGGCATCCACGTGAACTATCTCGCGCAAGCAGAGGATTTAAAGAAAACGCAAGCGAGCTTCTCTCGCTGCCTCTTGCGGGGAAGCGAATTCATATTTATAATGATGATAAATGTTAAATAACTTTTGGTCTGATTTACCCGCATTATTCAAACTTCGAATAAGATATTTCCATAACTAAATTTACAAACAGTTCGGCTAAACTTGGAGTCAGTTTTCTATAACGTCATCCATAAAAATATAACGGTACTTCGTGATTTTTGAACTCAAGAAATCGACCAAAATCCTATTACTTATAACTATATATTCAGTGATCAATGACGGGAGGTAATATGAAACCCGCCTAAAGGGCCTTCCATGGAAAGCCAAACCATGCTAGAGGATCACTAATGGAGCGGAACAGTGGAGTTGCATAAACGCTCCTGATGGATCTTTACCGCGCGGTTGTTGCGTCCAATACAAATTCAGTATGTGATATAGTGGTATCTTTTCTTTTTGTTATCATTCTGTTGATTTTTGGGAAAGGTTACGCATGAGCAATATGCATTTCAAAATGTTTATCATATATATATATATATATATATATATATATATATATATATATATATATATATATATATATATATATATATATATATACATACATACATTTTTTTGTGTGTGAACGCAGTCAAGGAAGGGGAAAAAGTATTAAGCGATTATTAATCTGTATAAACGCGTTTGCTTTCATGCACGGAGCCTTTTCAGGAACCCCTTATTTAGTTCTTTTTTATGCCAGGGCACATTCAGTTTAATATTTATGTTTGATGTAATTTCGAGGTCCTTGTGCATCGTAGTGGAAGGGAGATACTTGATGATTATGATCTTACATTTCGATGGCTTGAGGCCGACTGGATGTTACAGCTGTCAGATTTTTTTTTGTTGGGTGACAGTGTATTGTCTCACATGGCTATCTATTCGTGAAAGATGCCGAGTGTCTAGTGTTCGTCGAGTTTGTTAAAATTGTGTGAGGCCCGATCCGATGAATATTCATATATACGACATACCTATACACGTAAATAAAAGCATATATATTTAATACACGTACATCTAATCCATCTTCCCATCCGGTAGATATGCATGTCTAGACTGACAGATATGCGGTTATGCCAGTGTATATGCATGTCTAGACTGATAGATATGCACTTATGTCTGCGTATATGAATGTCCGTATAATGAATATTCATTGGGTCGGGTCTCGCACAATTCTAACAAACCGACATAGGTTTATAGCTGCCCTTAGGTTTATGCAGTGGGGAATTGTGTGCTGTATTAGAGAATGAAGGGAGATTAGGTGGAGGGAGTTCTCAGAGGTATCAAGTGCTATGTTAATTTAGAGTGTTAAAGGCAATGCACCCTGGAAATGGGCAGTTACGGAGACAAAATGCTATTCTCAGCAAATCCAACGAATATGTCTAACTGATCCGATACAACGTGACTTTGGCCTGAATGCTCGGATCGGTCACCGCAGTTATTGAACTTGGGCAGCCCTTTGTCCTCCGATGACTGCCCTGCCGCTGCACGCACACAGATACGTCGAACAGGAAATAACATATCAGTAAAATATTTCGAGCAGCCTCTTGCTTTTTTTCTACGAACTTCTGAATGCGTCCCGAAACTTCTATGCGGACAAAGAATGCAAAACAATGGCGGACTGCTAATATTTAATGCAATTTTATGCCAGAAGGATTTTGGGATACATTATTCACGTTTTTAGCGCATATGCGAAAGTAGGAGAGGTTAAACTATAAGAATAATTTTCTAATTATTAATCTTGTAAGTTTTATTGATGGTAAAAACCATTTACAAAATTAAAATAAAGTTTAAAGTAACACGAACAGGACATGTAGTTGACTAATAGAAACAAGGGAAAAATATAATTCGTACCAAAGACATGGTACAAGATTATATACCAAATAAATGCAGTTAAAAGTCTATGTTGTATTTCGTACCCATCCCCTCTCGCCTCTCTTTCGTTCTCCAAACAGAGAGACTGAAGAACAAGCTCTAAATAATAGTTCTTTACAGTTCTAATTCTTTAGCTTTTCCAAGTATTGATAATCGTTTGCCCTTAAATATCTCAAGCAGCAACCGTATTTTTCTGACTCGTTCACAAAGGCAACGTAGACTGCTCAGCCTGTTAAAGGTCATGCTGTTGTTCAAGTTAATAATGCCAGGTTGCTGCGAGAAGAAGTGCATGACAGCCTCCTGAACTGTTTACTCCAAGACTCGGCCGGGCGAGGAGGGTCCCTGCTGGGTGCCGGGACTCTTATCGACGAGGTGGGAGTCTTAGGCCATCAGGCAGTGAGAAAAGCCACAACTAGGCCTGTCAGCTTCTCCGCGTAAGAAGGGGATACGTTCTCCCCGAAGGCTTCGTATTTCCAATTCGTGTTGTATTTAGCCAAAATGAACCAAGTGTTGATAGTTCGTGCTATGTTGATCAAAATCAACCAAATTTTGATTCTGGTGTTTTATGTTATGTCAAGGACATTTTCCTCTTAACGCTTTCGAAAGCACTCGACAATAATCGTCATCAAAAAGCAAAGTTCAGAATAGCACAAACTCATACAAAGAAAGCGGGGGAACGAAAAAAAAGACGATAAAGGTCACCAAACTCACTCACGGATAGCCGGGCGTAGACCTCGATATCGTGAGTGACGTCATCCTATTTCCTCTACATCGATCGTATTGCTAGTGTCACCTGCAATACTCCTAGCACTGGCAGGTGGAAGACTTTGGATTCAACGTACGCTAACAGACCAAAATTATCCGAGATACTATTTCCAGCTTGTCCCAGAGCAGGTGTTCATTACTATTCGAGGGATAAACGAATTGTAGTGATTCATCTTTCTAAAGAATTAATAAAAATAAATCTATATATTAACGATACTAATGAACTGCAAAGGTCTTGTTGTTGCCTGATTAATTCTAGGTTTGTCTTCCCGTTCCTGAGGAAAATAAAAATCTTATATACAACCACAATTCTTTCTCTATAAAATTAGTGTCCCGAGTCGGATCAAGCATATAATAAACGCCCGTATGTCACGCGTCTTCTGCATGCAAAAAAAAATCTTCGACGCAAAATAACATAAAAATCACACCCTTTGAAAGCGAAAATGAAGAAGAGGTGATAAAAGCAGCGCGCGTTCCGTCATCCGAAGTGTCAGAGGAAACAAAGTGTCTATCTTTCCCACCAAAGGAACGTCAAGAGAAAGTGGGCGAGAGGGTCTTTGTGATCGGAATATTTACGATCTGTTTCAGTTCAGAGGCTAAAATCGGGTCGCACTCTCCGAAGCGGGTGATAGAGCCTGATACACTTGTTTCCTTCGCTACCGGGAATATGAGAGGGAGGGAGGGAGGGAGGGAGGGAGGGAGGGAGGGAGGGAGGGAGGGAGGGAGGGAGGGAGGGAG
>NC_051388.1:62288174-62290674 GCF_015228065.2 Penaeus monodon | reverse complement strand
GTGCGCAACTTGCGTCATCCGAATCACTTCACCGAATCGATTTCTCGGGATGTTTTTGCAGGGATCCGGAGGCGGAATCGTGGGCGGCGTGGGACATATGAGGGTAAAGGAAAAGAGGGAAAAGGAAAAGAGGGAAAAGGAAAAGAGGGAAAAGGAAAAGAGGGAAAAGGAAAGAGGGAAAAGAGGGAAAAGAGAAAAGAGGAAAAAGAGAAAAGAGGAAAAAAAGTGGGAAAAGAAAAAGGAAGGAAAAGAAAAGAGGGGAAAAGGAAGGAAAAGAAAACAGAGGGAAAATAAAAAAGGAAAAGAAAAAGAGGAAAAAGAAAAAAGAAAAGAGGGAAAAGGAAAAAAGAAGAAAAAAAGAGGGAAAAGATAGAGGGAAAACGAAAAAAAAAGGAAAAAGGGGAATAGGACAGGAACAGATGACACGGGAAGAAGAGAAACTGAGGAGAATGTTGGGCGGGATGAAATCACGGAGGGTTTAAGGAGAGGAAAGGAAGAAGGGAAGACGAAAGGGGGAATGTTGGAAAAAAGGGAGGAAGAGGAGGACGAGGAGAGACATTTGAAGGAATAACAGAGGATTACAAATGGAAGAAGCCGCGAATATGAGAAGAAGTCAATGTGTGAAAGAAAAAGGAAAAGAAAAGAAGGCATATGACAGAACATGAGAAAATAAAGCGAAAGACTCCTAATAAGCCTCGTCAAAGCTAAGGACATGAAGAAATCTCTAACCATACGAAACAAATCAACTAATTTCCCTGACCTTCCAATCCGAGTTTACAAAACACGTTTCCTCGGACTGGGAACGAAATCAAATCTCATCTGACAGCCTTGTCAGTCAGGCACGTAATCTTTCTCCGCGCTCTTTTCATGATGACAAATACGAACTTTCCACGTCGTCCCACATCCCAATATATTACAGTGGAGAGCCATTTGGTATTTGTGAATCAGTTAAGTTCATAAAAAAATAGTGAAAGACAAAACGATGCACTCGTCTCTCTATACGGCAAGCATACAGTGTGTTAGCGTGTGTTTGTGTGAATGTCTGTGCGCATATACATATATGTACAATTGCGTGGATTTCTGTTAGCAATATTAGCAAAATCCGTGCCCCTTGAACATTTAAGTTCTATTTCTCCTCATATCGGCACTATCGGAAATGTGGGAATCGTTTCCCATCATGACCCCGTATTATTTTTTGAATTGATATAATTCCTTTTTGCGATGCGAACTCACACCGAGCTTCCAAAGGATTCTTAGTTCAATGTAAAATTATTAAGGTCAATGGTTTTTCCATTTTTTACAGAGACACACACCAACACTGACACGGACGCGATCTAAGCAGTCACAATCACCGACACTGTTATAAAGCAATCAGCAGAATTTACCAAACTTGTTGTGGCGCAAGGGATTCTAAGACGAAACCCCGAGCAATAAACAAAGAGTATAAAACTAAAACGATTAATAAGAAGAATGCAATAATCTCGAGTCTTATAAAAACGAGCGTCAACTTCCACCATATTTTACAACAATAATAATCAAAATTATCTGAGGTTGTCTGATGCAACATCCTCTTCTGAAAAATCACTTGATAGAAGACTGCTGCTAATATCCACATAAATAACAAATGCCTTGACACAAGCAGTTCCAGCTTCAAGGTTAGTTAGCTTTCACTAAAGTTCTTAGTCCGCTTGGGATTCTAAAAGGCTTTTTTTCCAGGACCTCTATATAATAAAAGAGTTGAAATGTATATTCATCTCAGCCATTCAGATGACTAATTCCCCCCCCCCCCCATACAGTTTGTTTGTAATAAACAAACATTTCCACAATATATAAAGTATCATGCCAAAGGCAACAAAAAATGTCAGACACTTTGAAATACCCAAGAAAACTCAAATTTGCTACCACAGACTCTTAATGGATAATACTGCTGTGAACTCACATTTTCAAGAACATTCTGAAGTTTTGCAAAATTTTAAGAGAACATTCTGTGGGAACCATTCACCACCTCACCATTTCTCAATTTATCCTATACACCTTCATTGAGGTTTCCATGTATCATTATTAGTTAACTTACCTATATGTCTCAGAAGTGACGCTCAGCAGAAGACGATGAATGCGAGAAAGATATGTGGTATGAGTTTCTTTCTCTTCCTCTGCCACACACAACTGGAAAAGGATACAAGAACAGTCAAATTGTGCAGAAGAATTGTTTAAATATATAAGAAGTGAAAGTCCTACTAAATTTTCTGCCAATGAGAAACTATAGAATTATTCATGCATTTAAAAAAAGTATCTTATATTTGATAGTGTTTCTCCATACATGACAAATATGCTGGAATCTGCCCTTTGTTCCACTTTTGAAACCTAGCCTTTCATTCACTTTCATTATCTTTGTCCTCTTTCAGCATATTCGAACTTTATATTTCCCATTTCATCACTTGCGTATAGCACTTATCTTTTCTTATGCCCTTTTTTATACTTGTTCATGAAACTCACTCAG
>NC_051388.1:62273174-62278174 GCF_015228065.2 Penaeus monodon | reverse complement strand
AACATTTTAAAAATATAATACATATATAACATATATATACATAAATTATACAAAATATACAATATATACATATATTTTATAATATATATTTTACATTTTTTAAACTTTATATATACATATAAAATATATATTTTTACATTATATACTATATATATACTTTAATTATCCCATATATAACATTATATAATATATTTTCATTTTATATACATATATAAAACATTATATAATATATTTTTTAAAATTTTAATATATATATATATATTTTATATATATATATTTATTTTATATTATATATATATATTTTAAATTTATATTTGTGTTTTGTGTGTGTGTGTGTGGGGTGGTGGGGGTTGTGTTGTGTGTGTGGGTGTTTTGTGTTGGTGTTGTGTTTGTGTGTGTGTGTGTTTTGTGGTTTGTGTGTGTGTGTTTTGTGGGGTAGGGGCCTGGCGTATGTACTATGTTAATAATTTTATATATGAAATTTTGGTATATGTATAGTATAGGGTATATGATATGTATAGGGTATATAATTTATCATCCATCTATCTATCTATCTATCTACCCTATTATCTTTTATATCTTCTATCTATATATAATATATATAATATAAAATTTTAAACATACAAATATAAAATACATTAACATATCAATATACTAATACATATTATTTTATATACATATAATCTATTACTTTATATATTTTTTTAACATATATTATATAATATATATCTATTTACTATTTTATCAAATATACATTATATCTATATCTATCTATCTATCATCAATCTATCAATCTATCAATTATCTATCTATTTTAATATATTTTATAAATATATTTTTAATTTTTATATAAAAAATATATATTATATATGATCTATATATAAAAAATTTTAAAATATCTATCTATCTATCTATCTATTTTTAATCTTTTAAATCTACTATCTTAATTTTTATATATAAAATATATATATATATATTAATATAAATTATATTATATATTATTTTAATATTATATTATTATTAAAATTTATATTATTTTTAATTTTAAATTTTATATATATATATATTTATATATTTTATATATATTATATATATATATATATATATTTATTATCTTTATCATATATATATATTTTTTTTTTTTTTTTCTTTTTTTTTTTTTTTTTTCCTCAAGTCCCCTGTCCTAAAAGGGGACGTTGGCGGTTTCATGGTTTTCCCCAGGGATTTTTTTGGGCCCAATTTAGAGCAGGGTTTTGCCTTTGCCTTCCCCCCGGTTTTTTTAATCAAGTCACCTTTCTCTTTTTTACCCGGTTCGGGGGAAAGGGGGCACTGATTGGGCTGGTTTTGCCCACCCAGCAGCTGGGCAGGCAATCGAGGTGAATTTCCTTCCCCAAAGGGGAAAACAACGTCCCGGGCCGGTGACTCGAACCCTCGAACTAGTTTCCCGTCTTTGACAGTTTTGAGCCCGGATGTTTAAACCCACTCGGCCACCACGGTTATATATATATATATATATTATATAATTTTATATATAATATATAATATTTATTAAATATATATTATTTTTACCCTATAATTTTAATATATATATATCTATATCTATTTTAATATATAATTATATATTATATATATATATATTTTATATTATCTATTTTATATAATTTTATATATAAAATATAAAATTTATAAAATATATTATATATATATATATATTTTTATATATCTATTATATATTACTATTATATATCTTTATATATCTATATAATATCTATTAAAATATATATATCTTATAAAATTTCTATATATTTTATCTATATATATATTATTTATATATATATCTATACCCCTATATCTATCTATAATAATTATTTTAATATATATATATTTTATTATATATATATAAAAATTTTATAATAATCATATATATCTATATCTATAAATCTATTTTATATCTATTTTATCATCATTATCAAATCTATCTTCTATCTATCTTTATAGATTATTATATTGTAGATTATATATATTTTAGATATTATATGTAGATATTATATGTAGAAAATATATATGTAGATATATAATAAATTTAATATATGTAGATTTTTATATATGTAGATAAATTTTGTAGATAAAATTATGTAGATTATTATTATATATTTTTATATATATATATATATAATATATATATATATATATATAAAATATATATATATATATAGTATAGATAAAAAAAATATAGAAAATTTTATATAGAAAGATTTATATATAGATATTAGTTTGATATTTTAGTAAATATAGAAAAAATTATATAAAATAATTATATATTATATTTTTTATATATAAATATATATTAAAATATATATTTTATATATATTATATAAAATATATAAAATATATATTTATATATATATAATTATATATATTAATACATACTTACATCCCCAACATAATCCCTACAAAAAACCCACACATTTAAAATGCTTCAGTTTTTCAGCACTACTTCACAGGATCATAGTTTTCCATGGTTTTCACCCAAACGGGACATGCAATTTGGGGGGACCCCTACAAATTTTTTTCTTTCTTGACTAAAAGGGGCTTCAAAAAAAAAAATGTTACTTTCCCCCCTCTAATATAGTAAATAGAAAAAAACTTTTCAAATTATCCACATATTTTAAAAAAAATTTCACATTGGCCGCACCCGAAAATGTTTACAAAATTTTTAAGGGAAACAGGAAATATAAAAGCCTTGACAAAAAACCCCTTTTGCCTATCATCCATCCCTACCTAAACCCAAAGACTAAAAAAATTTATATTTTTAACCCACTGTACCTAGTATGTATTTCGGAGTGTATGCTTGAGGTGTTTTTTGAGAGTTTTGGCAAGATTTTCACTGAAGGGGGGGGGGTTTAAAAAGGGGGTTTCCCCATGGCATTTTTTTTCAGGACCCCATTATTTTACCACTACTTCTATTTTTCCTTTACATTTTTTAAACCCTTTCACTACTTATCTGTCAAAAAAAAAAAAGGGAAAAATTTGAAAAAACCACAATTTCACAATTCCAATTCAAAACTTACAATTTTAAATGTTGAGACAATTTTCTTGTTAAAAAATCTAAAAACAAAAAACTAAATGTAAAACCCAAATAATAACTATTACTTTCTTATTTTGATGGGTTTATCTACATTTCTTTAAAAAATTTCAAAAGCAATTCCCTCATGGTAAAAGCCTGTTTTGTTACAGAATCATTTTTCTTTTGGAGTCAGCTGTTGCCCCCAAAAAATTATTTTTTCATTTTTCAGGGGCCCTACAATTCACACAGTAATAGAAAAGAAAAAATTTAAAGAAAAGGGCAGGGACGGGAATTTTAACTACATTTAATTCTGCATTGGATAGAATAATTGAGCAAATCATATTAAGTACATCATTGCCCATAAAAACAATCTTTTTAAATAGAAAAGTATTTCTTTTAAATTTTAGACCTCTGTGCATGAAAAACAGCTAAATATGAATCAATCCATACAATTTCATCCCAGGTTTTGACTTACAGAATACTTACCCAAAAAGAACAGTAATTTCTGCAAAACAAAATTTAAGCAATGTTCTATCAACTTATGGTAAACTATTATGGGGTTAAAAAAGGGCCCAAAAAAAATCGTTAAAAAATCACAATTTTTGCTCTTTAATTTACTTAAAAAAAGGCCCAAAAAAACCCGCCCCGCCCCAAGAAAAATGCAGCAGGCAGCCAAATCAATGTCGTAGGAAAAAAGGGTGTGTCATTTTTTTTTATTTTTTGAGAAATTGGCAGGATTTTTTTTTTTTTTTACTAATGCTATGAATATCGATGGTGTTATCTTTATTACAGAAATTATAATTACTATAATGTAATTGCCATTAGTAACAGCAATATAAAATATTGTAAAATTTTTTTAAAAATCAAGGACAAGAGTAAACAGGCGAGGCAAGTAGTACTCATAATTAGCTCACTGGTGTACAAGTGTAGCCATCTATGTGTAAAAACAAAGTAAACTCAAAGTAGGAATGGCATGTACATACATGCCATACCTGTCGGATTTGGGTTAAGTGTCAGTAAATCAAATCAATTACTTTTAGCTGTGGATTTCCCTTTTAGTGCGATTTAAACTCCAAAAACCTTTTTTTTAACCTTTAAGGGCTCTCTTGAGACCTTCACTTAAACCTCAAGGTCCCCCCCACAACGGAACCCTGACTTTGGGGGCCCGGAAAACTTCCAAAATTTAGAGGTTTTTCCAAACAAAGGGGCCCCTTTGTCTTGTGCTTGCTACGAGCGAGCTTTTGGGTTTCCCGCCCTTTAAACCTCCCCTTTTTTGCGGCATTTACCTAAAATTGTTGTTATGTTCTAAAATTTGTTTAGTGGTAATGTATGTTCAGTAGGCTATGGGTAGTGTGTAGATTCTTCCTTTTTATTTTAAGCCAGAACACCCCAACCCCCCAAAACCCTAAAAAATTTTTGGGAAACCACAATAATAATAATTTTTTACCTTTTTTTTTACGTTAGTCTGAAGGGCAAAAATTTATTACAGTTATCACATAATATGAATAATTTAAAAAATGTTGATAAAATAAATGAAATAAGAATAATTTAGTAATAATTATAATTGCTACAATAATAGTACTGATATACAGCAATATAAAAAATCAATTATATCAACACAAATAACAATCATAACAATAACAGTGATAACAATAGTAAGAAAAAAGCACTAAAAAACAAAAATAAGACTGTGAATGATGATGATGATGATGATAAAGACCAATCTAATAATAACAATAATAATAAAATACCCAAAAATACCCAATAAAAATCAATAATAAAATAAAAATAATAAAAATAAAATTTAAAAATAATAAAGATGATAATAATAATTAAAAAAAAGACGATAAAAAAAAAATAAAAAATAATAATAATAATAATAATAATAATAATAAAAAAATAAATAATAATAACAGTAATAATAATATAAAAC
>NC_051388.1:62258174-62268174 GCF_015228065.2 Penaeus monodon | reverse complement strand
GCCCTTTATTTCCCGTCATTTTCCTCGTTTTTGCCTCCACCGTCTCCCTTTTCCTCCCTCATCTCCCGTCATTTTCATTTTTTATTCTCTCTCTTCTTTCTCCTCCCTCATCTCTCGTCACTTTCTTTTCATATTCTCCCTTCTTCCTTTTCCTCCCACCCTTCACTTCCCGTCATCTTTTCTCCTCCTCCGCTTCTCTTACCAAGAAGCCTAACAACGCAAAAAAGGTAAAAATCACTTACGGTCTGTGCGTGCCCGCTTCATCCTCCAGGCTTCCAAAGGTGTAATTGAGGCCTGAGTGATCCGCCAGCTGAGGTACATGGTTTGCCTTTTCACCAGTGCCCCTGCCAGTCAAACGTTCGCCTTTATACTTCCGTCACATAAATAAAAGTCACCCAATAACAACTTTCATTTTGGTAGTTTTATCAGGGGAAAAAAGCAGAGAAAGATGTACTCTATTAAACTTGGGACAACGAATATCCTAACATACGTTTAATCAATCTAGAGCAAAGAGTCCTCCATCGTAAATACTTCAAGACAAGGCTCAACACTGACGATCTGAAATTACTGAGCTACATTACACCGAAACAAAACTAATCAACTTACCGAAAACTGGCGTTGTCGACGTTATTGTTATTTTTGGCATTCTGATTGAAGATGAAGGAGGGAGCAGGAGAGATGGGAGAGGGAGGGCGAGACATGACCAAGGTGTCGCCCGGGACTGGTCCACTGCTCCCCGGCGGTCGCAGCCACGGCAACAACGTACTCCTCCTGCAAAGTTTGATATGACATATATACTATATTTCATTTTTTTTTCGTTTTGTTAATCCCGAAGGAATATGTGTAGATCCTTAAAAAATCTAGAATCACCTTCAATGTAGCAGGCGATATATTTTAGTAAGGTTAGATTTTTTAAGAGTAGTGGAAAGCGTTGCATAAAGAATATTGTAGCAATTTTGGGGGATTGCAGAAATGTTTTACGTTTTTTTTCATGATTTTGTTGCATTATTTCCTTTCTGTAGTTTTGGTAATAACTATCCTTTGCCAACATTTTCCAAACGTGGAAATAGAAGTTATTACATTGCCAAATATTAGTTCCATAAAAGTAACGAGGGAGAGGGTCAAGTATACAACCCATTATGACAGACGTATTACAATAGACTTTGCAAGTATATGAACTCTGAAATGCAAATATGTTTGTCTGCCTTTTTCTTTGTTCTTTCACCAGGCTTAAGCTCAGGCCGCATATTTTGACCAATGAAGATCAAACGCCTAACTTTATTGGAAAAAAGTGTATTGGGGTTTCCGTCTCCTTTTTTTCTACGTATAAAGTTTCCATGATACATCTATCGTGTCTTTTTCTTCGGTCTCAGCACTTTTTCTTCATAAATACAAGTATTACAACTGGAAGACAAGCACATTTTATTTACACAAAATCACCTAAGTATGGAACCCTGTATTATAAAATAAAAGTTAATAGTATGACTGTATTGTATAGTATTTTCTCCAAAGTATTACGAAAACTAATCCTGAACTAGGCCAGGCAGTCATCCATTTTCCCTTAGAAAAATTAGTTTTCTATTACCAGGGATATTGAGCAAATCCACACTTCTGTGAATGGCGCATATCTGTGTATTTGTATGGCAAACACACTTTTCCTTATTGCCACTCCCTCATATGAAAGAACCGTTCTGATAAAATTACAGAAATACACAGTACATGTCAAAATATGTAACAAATACACATTATGGCTACTTTGAACTTTTAATATGAATCGCATTGAAGCCCATATGTTACATAAAAAAAAAATCGGACATTAATCTGGATACCTGGTTACTTAAAACTCCATCAATATCATCATATGACAGCTTGCTGATAAACGTTATTTCTAGGTGAACCTACCGACACTATATTACGGATTATCTAATCACCGTATTTAGATATGTAATCTTTAGAACTTCCTTAAGCCGTGGGTTAACTACCCATAATCTAGACCCTAAGGCAAGGATTATCACGAAACTTTGAGAAAACATAGAAGTTACATGCTGTTTTGAATCCTGCTCTGGATGCGCGTTAGTACGGATGAGAAAATAATCATGAAAATAATAAAAAAAAGACAATAATAATAATAATAATGGCAATTAAATCAATAAATAATGACAACCATAACAATAACAACAGTAAAATAAAAACTCGAAAGAGCGAGAGCCCAGAGTTGTTTCAGGGACCAGATTTAAAAGATAGGTAAATTTCGGACCATATAACGATAAGGGTAGGGAAACCGAGGATTTACTCCATTCTTCAACACAACATGAAGATGATAAGAAAACGTTCTCAAAGACAACTTAGATGAAGAATTGTTAGGATACCAGTTACTATCAAAGAATGGTATTACTCATTATTTAAGTACCAATAAACTGACACGACTATCTTCATCATGTCTGGCGTTAATGTATATGGCTTCATCATTATAATCTTAAGGATAATCCACCTTCCTTAACAAGCCGTGGCCATTCCCACATAATTAATATTTCCATCAACCTAATAATCTTATTATAATCCATAAGCTTAGTACAAAGAAATATAAACAACACTGCTTACTATCATGTTTTAAAAATGTACATAATTTTACGTATTATGAGAAAACCAATAAACATTTAATGTCACAAAATGTTTCGCTGATTAACCGTCATAATATAGAGATAGGTATTGAATTTGAAGTTAATATTAATTTTTTCTGTCTCCTATATTCAAGAGTGAGCCAAGCAAAACATCTCTGCTATATCCCCCACCCACCCTATTTGCCATGACGAAGGCAGTGAATCGTGTTGTTAATAAAAGGTTCTGTTATCAGATGGAGTCGAGACACATGGCCTCGGGTGTGGAAATTAATTATCCGAGAGCTGTGAAAGATCCAAAACAAAGCAAAAAAATAAGGCAAAACATCTGAACCATCTAGCAAGATTAAACGTCTTCCTGAGGATACACCGACTGTATATGAAGGGAAAAAAAAAGAAAACTGTAAATTGAAATCGTATAGCGTGAAACGAATTATATGAGTGTATTCAAATAATTCAAGGCCAAAGCTTCGGCTTATTACTTGAATTACAATTTTTTTTCATTGCGTGCCCGAGGGAGAAGAGACAGAGCAAAACACACGCTGTAATATATAATCGACATAAAATGGCATGCTGTCAAATAGCCATGAAATTAGCAATACGCGCTAAGGGATTGTGTTTCGGACACAACAGTCGTCACTGGCACTTCACAGACTGACAGCGCTGAGTCATCAACTAAGAAGTGGAACCTACATGCGTAAGTGAATGCATGGGCTTCGGTGTGGGTGTGTTTGTACATAAATATGCACGGGTATGTGGATATAGATGTATAAGTGCGGAAGATTATTCAGCATGGTAGTTAACATGTAGATTAATACATGATGTTATATTGCGTCAGGATAATCAATATAAAGTATTAAAATAATAACAATATAATAATAATAATAATAATAATAATAATAATAATAACTGCCGACTAAAAATGCATTGATAAAAGTCTCACGTGCTTACGGTAATCCTTTGCAAATTGCCCGATAAGAACAGCAGAAAAAGTAAAGAGAACGTTGACAAGATCCCGATAACTACCCGTCCTACTCAGGGAATATTTCGAAATCCAAGAGTCTTTGCAACAAGTCAGCCTCCCGATAAACATCTCAAACTAACATCCATAGATATTAAAAAAATATCTGTGGAACAACACAACACCTACAACACAAGCTAACAAAAAAGCAATCCGTAGAGCTCATCGTTCGACTGATCACGAGCAATAATGGCAATAAAACCGTTCATATTTGATATCATGAGATGATGTTATAAACAGATCCCTGTCTGTCAGGACTCAAGCGGAAATGTGCCCAAGATATCAAAGAAGCGGATGTTAACTTTGCTCACGAAGTCAAATAAACAGTTAAAAGGAATGTTACGGCAACCAACAGATGCTGCGCAGGGTTGGAGCAGATCAGGCTTCAAGTAAAGAGGTTAAAACTGTGCTCACAAACTCGAATTCTGTGATTCCATACATTATACATTTTCATATATTTTGCGTGCGTGTGTGTGTGTGTGTGTGTGTGTGTGTGTGTGTGTGTGTGTGTGTGTGTGTGTGTGTGTGTGTGTGTGTGTGTGTGTGTGTGTGTGTGTGTGCGTGCGTGCGTGCGTGCGTGTGTGTGTGTGTGTGTGTGCACGTACGTGCGTGCGTGCGTGCGTGCGTGCGCGCCTGCCTGCCTGTGCAGGAAGTGCATAGAAGCAGGAAGAAAATGCAAAATGTAAGCATATGAAAATAAAATCAAGAGTGCACGCCATTCGTATGAGTCGCGTGACCCAGAATGCCTGCCAAAACATTTACTGCAGCTACAATTACCGCTAACAGCCTGCAAGAAAATGAGTAGACACTACTACTCATGCAATATCCTTCAGAATAACTGCAGGCCACTGAGTATGCATATTAATACATTAAGGTCAGTCCATCCTCACTGTTATTTTCAAAACTAAGTAAATATAATTACAAACTTTATAACATTTATACTGCGCAGTACTATTTACACATTCTTATTCAACAGATGAAGCCTGACTAAGTTATTATAAAGGAAGACAGAACAAACTCCACTGGATAATGCGAGAAGAAACGATAAAATTACACATTACAATAATTTGCGTTTTAATGGTATTAGTGTTGACGGCTAGTGTATAAGCAAAAAACGACAATCAACGCTTTCATTAAAACGCCGCAGGTGGCATCTGGTGTCACGAAAATATTCACACCAATTAAGGAGTATGATGCACAAAGTGACAAACGCTGTGACATGCTGGAGTGGATCATACGGTAATTACATATGGGGCAATTACGGGGCGACATTTGAATGACAATTATACTGATAACATATAATACAATATGGGTCTCAAATGTACTATCTCTGCTCAATTTATTCTGCACAAAAGGTTATTTTCAACGGTGAAACGTGTAACAGAAACACAACCACAAGCATATGCCAAACGTACTATGACGTAATTATTTCAGTCTGAGAAAGTGCACATATATAAAAATCTGTGCATACACATACGAAATATGAATTCTAAAATGCTTCTTTATTCAGCGTTCTTGTACAGACAAATGCAGGTATGAAAGACGGGGTTTATCTATATAAATCTTACTAACAGCACAAACCCCCCAAAAATGTGAGAAAAACAAGCAAGATGCAATAAATCTACTAGAAGGTCATAATGCGCAAAAGATGGATCCCACCTCATTACCGTTACGTAATCCGTAACGTCAGCAAGGCAACCGGGCTCAGTAAGCACAGCTTTTTTTTGCAGATGCACTTTCTCCCATAGTTTTTGGGAGTTGGACTTTTGTGAGGTAACACTGAACTGCGCAGGTATGCAGGCGGATGTCTCACTTCTTACAGCCACCTGCTTAAAGTTATTCAAAACGAGCTGCTCTCAAATTGTGTTCAACGTATTTGAAAGCATTATGCTGGCTTTTTATGCACAGGTTCTTACTTTATTGCTTACGACGCTTAATATTTTTGCGCAAGGTAAGGGAAGCATATAATCTTCCTACGTATGAATACCAGTATAAACAGGCAGCGATTGCATATACTGATAATCGTAAGTCTCGTATCTGATAAACCGATTTTCTGCTTGCATATGTATGCACTAACTTATATACAGCCTCTATTGGTATGATTTGTTATACAGTCCTTTGCTGGTAGATTACAGGATCTGCTAGAAGCTGGATCTATTCTCATGCAATAAATTAATGGAAAAAGTTCACACCTTCAAGCCGAAAGATGATAACCTATCAACCAGAACTGCAACGCAAGCCAACCGTGACAGCTACATCATCAGTGCCTAAAATAGACTTGTTAGTGCCGAAGTTTGCACCCATTAACTCCGAATAAGAAACACCACTAAGAACAAATACACGGGTGTATTCGCGAAGCATAAGCCGCATACTTTCCACTTTGCACAAAACTAGTCATACTTTATAATTCATCGCCTCTTAACCCGCATCTTGTCAGTTTGCCACATGCACAGGCCATATATTATTGACCACAATGCTTATTCAATCCCGCCATCCGCTTCGCTGCACCCAAAACACTATATATAATTAAAATATTAAAAAAGGTTAATGGCGATAATAATGCAGCGGAGAATAAGAACCGCAGGGGAGTGATCTGATTATAAATTCTGATTAGGGAAAGGAAAAACGCAATTAGCGAGCACTTCACTGCAAGTAATCAGAGAAACAATCACGCGCCGGGCACAATCACGGGTCACTGTGTCACGTAAACGGTAGAGGGAGAGATTGCATTGTCATACAAGTGTGCAGCAACTCTTTAAATGATACGCTCGAGCCCGTGCACCTACTCATTTTACAATTTTCGGTCTCTGATTACGATACGTTCCCCATTCTTGCTATTGTGCGAAACTAAAAGCTGAGAGCTCAAGAGAGACTCACTTGAACTCAGCGCCTTCAAAGTGTGTGTGAGGCTACAGCTGAGATTCAGGGATGATTAGGAGCAAGAGCAGAGGAAGAGTGGGGAATAAGCGAAGGAAAAAAAAAGAAAAGAAAAGAAAAGAAAGGAAACGAGGAAGCGAGGAGTTAAAAGACTGACCAAAACTCGAAATGTCCGACGAAGGAGTTCCGTAACATTAAAGGCTACAGACACAGCTAATTGGATCCGAGAGGAGATTATCTACAACCACCGAGTAACAGGGAAAGGCGTCTGGGTGAGAGAGAGAGAAAAAAAAATCGGCAAAGGAAATGGGAAGGAAAGGGAGAGAATGCAAAAAGTGTTACTGGGAGCGATAAAACGGGTGGGCTTACATAATAAATGCGATTCATAATTAAGGATGAAAAAGACAGATGAATGAGACCTGCGTGTGAATGGGGCGACAGAGGACTATGCAGGCAAAATTTGAGAGCGTGGCAAGAAGACTGAATGATTTCGGTTATGACGTAAATTAAATAGAGCTTCGTCAAAACAACAGTTTATGCAAAGTCATTACGCACTCATCTCCTTTGCAGAGTCAACATGGCACGTGTGTGACCCCCATCGCTAAAAACAGAGAGGTCGCGAGTCATCTGAGTTGTCGCATGTCACTAGACTCCACTTTCACTAAATACAAAAGTCTACCGAAGTTACGGCAATTTTATAAACGGTTTTGTAACTGTTATCGGTGAATACTATGGAAGTGTTTTTCGTCAACCATATCAATAGAAAATATTACATAAAATGTGCATGCGAGTGTGGTTGCCAACTATGAGAAAAAAAAACTACCAGGTTTTTTCCCCTACATCCATCTCTTTCATGTATGTATCCCCATAATCTGCCTATATTCTAAAGCATGGGCGTCTGGGATACGGTAAGTGTTATACCACGTTCGCAATGACGTGGACATTCTGACACCTCCCTCATACAGACATACACAACCAAGTACGTAACCGAATACACTATATATACTATTTCGTTAAATCCTTGTTATACATCCTTCTACAACAGTAAATCTTATCGTTCCCAAAACTTACTTTACAAAGAAATAAATGACCTCAATTCCATTCTAAATCTCTGGAGCTAAAAATTACTCTTTGTTTTCTATATTCCACGGCGTTCCGGAGCTCTTCCTTTGTCTTCTGCTTTTTATATCGCGAACTCAAAGGTTCAAAGGAACAAACGCCTTGCAAAAAAATCATAATAATAATAACAATAAGATAATTTTCTCGCAGGCAAATCTTTACAAATAAGCACCTCCGCTGCTTATATAGTAATGGGAAACAAAAGAATAAAACATTAGCCCCTACTGCCAGTCGTTCAACCGCCATTACCGAGTGTGAACGTTGTGTGGTAATAAACCGCACCCAGAACGAAGATAATTCCGCAACCCGGGGAATAAAGACGGCGCAGCAATAAGATTGCAGCGAACTACATAAACAATGAGATTGACTGATTGATTGGGAATGCAAGTAGGCAAGGAGAAGAGAAACTGAAAAAAAGAAGAGAACGAAGAGAAGCCAGAAGAAAGACGAGAAGTGAAGAGAAAGGAGAGAAGCGAAGAAAATTGAACAGAGGTGAATATAAGTGAAGAGAATCGAAGAGAAGCGAGGAGATTTGAGGAGAAGAGGAAAGAGAGGGTAGCTTAGGGGAAGAGGAGGAAGCAGTACAAAGATTTTTTTTCTAAACACAGAACTAACGTCAGACTCCTATTAAAGTTATATAATAAATGTACATTATTCTTTCTTGTTTGTTTATGAATGTGTGTGTGTGGGGGGATGGCCTTCATATAACAGAGGTTTTATAATTTGCAAATGCCACAGTATATATATGGTGATTCTGATCTTCCTCTAAGTTATACGTCAGAACCGCGATGACAGGTCCGCTAGTCCTGCTCTTTACTCCGTCACAAACCAAAATGTCACTTAAAATGCACAACGTGTTCGTAACAACCAACATCATTTTGCAGTCATGGATGCAGGCCACTTGTCGGTGGGCTCTGAGTAACTTGCTTATTCAAGCATCGGTAGAGCTGAACTGTATTTGTATTAATAAAGCAAGTGTGGAGCATGCGAGCAAGAATCATGATGAATTCTAAAGACGTACGATTTCAGGGTTGATTACAAAGCGGAAGAACTTCTCGTTTAGCACTTCCGTGTCCTCTCTGAGAAGGTCAGTATCAAGAGATCAATATCAGCACAAATTACTAAGCTAGGATAACCTTTCAAACAAGGGAATGTTTAAAATAGCCGCCATTATGTAATGTTTTACACCCGGAAATAGTCAACACAGACAACAATGGCAAGACGCGGTCACTCCTTGCGCTTCACATTACGTAAACAGGATGCCATACAAATGATCGCAGAATCGTGGGAGCACCGAGATGGAAGCGAGGGAGGATGGGTCTGCTGAGCTCACAATCCCTATCATGCAGGGAGAGTCATGTAATCGGTGAATGAAGATTAGGCATGGTACTTTCAGGTATTGACCTTTGAAATGTGTACCTTGTTGTGCATTTTGAGACATTCCAGTTTCTCACAATATAATCTAACAATTAGCATCTATTGGTCGTATTTAAATAAGTAATGGTATGACTAATATTAAAAAGTGCAACGAAATCGCGTACTCTATCACTCACAGCACGGCCAATAGCACAGGAGAAATAAGGAAAAGTGGCTGTCCATGTGCAACGGCAGACGTTACCTAATGCAAGGGTCAGGGGCAAACAAACCAAGGGTATGGTTAAAAGATAAAAAAAAGGTTTAATATTCGGCGCTAGCACGACATAAAGAATAGGAACATATGATCAGTCACGGCCCAGGTATCCCACAAAGAGACTTATGACGTATCAGCACGTAACATTTGACTCGCTGCCACCCTATGTCGTATAGAGGTGCAGCACGTTTCTCCTCCTCCTTTTCATAAAATATGATTTTCAGCCCATTGTTTCACCACCTACTTTGCATTTTTTCCCTTCTTTTTTTTCCGAGCGGCCCTTGAGTTCCGCCATCTTCCACAGTTCACTCATGCAGGCCATCCCTCCCCGCTCCCAGTCCACCCCACTGTCACCTACTCCCCTCCCACTGCAGGCCAGTCCCACCTCCCATACCCGGCCTGCCATCCCAGCACACAAGTCGGCGAGAAAGCGCCCAGCGGCAGGCACCAGTCACGGGCCACTATAAAGGAGATGTACCTTTCTCGCTCTCATTATTCATGGTGTAAAGTAAGTCTTCTTCGGCTACTTCATATTTCATGCCTGGCGCGAAAGGTCTGGCGACTGTAGACGAGATTATGAAGCCTTTCTGCACTAATAATTATGTTTTCAAAATTACCATCAAGTAAAATAAGTTCCAACAGAGACATTCTGAAAAATAAATTAGGAAATTGAGTGCCATTAACATTGAACAACTTTAAACATTAAATATGTACCAATATTTATCAATTAATTTT
>NC_051388.1:62250674-62253174 GCF_015228065.2 Penaeus monodon | reverse complement strand
CCTGCGATGCCGAAGGTTAAGAGAGAGAAAAAAATGAGCCAATCTGGACTTCGACGAGACATACCACCTTATGAAAATGTACATATAATTTCGAATATGTGAAGTATAATAGCAAAAAATAAAATGCGACATAGAAAGCCATATGGATGGCTAGAAAATATGAATTATATAGAAACGGTTCTCTGTCAAACTTTGAAAGTTACATAAAACTTTCCGGTTGTCTGATTAAGCCGTGCACAGGGAATCCAGAAAGTTTCCATACACCCAGCAGTATTATGCTTCGGCACTGATACACGTATAAGCATCGAACGTATAAAACACAATTTTCACCAATTTATTTTATTAATGTAACAGTATTATGAATTAGAGAAAGGAAGGAATAAGTGGGGCTATGTGCATATCTCAAAACCAGTTGGATACAAGTTATTCGGTTAAAATTTCGTGTAACACGCGCGCACGCACGCACACACACACGCACGCACGAACACACACACACACACACGCACGTAAACACACACATACACAAATACACACGCACGTAAACACACACACACACACACACACACACACACACACACACACACACACACACACACACACACCACACACAACACACACGCACACACACACACACACCACACACACACACACACACACACACCACACACACACACACGCACACACACCAAAACCCAACCACACACACACACACACACACGCACACACACACACACACACACACACACGCACCACCACACACACACCACACACAACACACACACGCACACACCACACACACGCACACACACAACACCACACACACACACACGCACACACACACACGCACACACACACACACGCACACACACACACACGCACACACACACACACGCACACACACACACACGCACACACACACACACACACAAACACACACACACACAAAAAAAAAAAAAAAAAAAAAAAAAAAAAAAAAAAAAAAAAAAAAAACAAGACAAGACGCAAACTGAAGTCCGTGTGATCTTCAAAATGCTTGCCCGAAGAGAAAACACATTCACTCCCTCCCTCCCTCTCTCTCTCTCTCTCTCTCTCTCTCTCTCGCACTATCTCTCTGTCCCACTCCTCTTCCTTCCCTCCCTCCCCCTCTCCCTCCTTTCCTGCCTCTTCCCCTTAGTCAACCCCCCCCCCCGACCTTCCCTTTCTCCCCCGTCAGTACCCTCCCCCCCACACACGGATTTTTTCCCTCCTCCTCCTCCTCCTCTCTAAATGGGCTTATTTACACAGCCGCAGCTCTGTACATAGGAAAAATACATTTTACATTTCAAAAACAATCATGCATTAAATACTTCACACAATGTATTAAGCCTAAATCTAGTAGTAAACAGTCCAGCTGTAAGATCAAAACACGCCGAATAAAGGAACAGGTTTAAGGGGTAAGGCAGGGTCCAGTTGCGCTCTTCAACATGCTGAATGCACCCTGGAGTCACAAGGACGGTCACTTAGAAGCTGGAGACTGAACGACAACAATGTCAGGGACGTTCACGACGGAGGGCATGGTATGGTAGGCGTGGCAGGGAGAAGCTTAAGAAGACAGATGTTCTATTGTGATAGTCGGGAATATATGAGAGGTGTGACGGAATATGGTAAAAAAATAAATAGTCATTATGTGCTGAAAGGTGTGTATATATGATGGGAAAAAATGACGTAATCAGAATTTCATTAAACAATCATTAACTCAACACGCAAATGTTGCACCACAAAAAGTACTGCGTCTTTCATTAAAACAAGCGAAGTAAGAGAGTGTTAATGAAATGAAAATGTTCAAAAGGCACTGACAAAGGACCGCGCCCCGGCCTTGCTTGTAAGGAAACGAGATATGAGAGGAAGGTAATAGGAATGTATGGCGAGGTGACACAAGAACAGAAAAGACAACTTGATAAGAACATGATGATAGGGCTTATCGCCTTTCGAGAATAGCGCGGGTACGATGCAAAAGTACCAAACGAACTAAAAGGAGAATCAGATCCTGGCGAGGACGAAGAAAAAAGAAAAGCAGGTTTGATAAAAAGCGTTCAGTCCCAACAAGAACCTTTACTCATTTGGGCTGTGTCCGAGTATCGCCACAATTACATGATTTCGTTGCCTGTTGTTCACGTTGTTCTTTAAAGTTTATTTACTTTCGCTAGTTGTCTCAACATATGAAGTTGCCAGTCAGTCAGTGAATGCCAATATATATTACTTCGTAAAATCAGTACAAAGGAATATTGTTGATATCATCCCATTACAAAATGTAACAATATCTACGAGAGAATATTTACATTTAAAGGAACTTTCTTATCCCAGTTAAAAAAAAAATCGGCTGTCGAGTATGTCTTAGCAGACCTAACCAGGTGGTTTCGCGAGGTCCATCCTTGCATCCTCCCGATAACGAATCTGGCATGTTTGGCTTCGCTCGTACGCTGCGGTTTCCTTCGCACCCCTCCCCCTCCCCCCCCCACAC
>NC_051388.1:62238174-62245674 GCF_015228065.2 Penaeus monodon | reverse complement strand
GCCAGTGTCTTGTTCTCCCGACTGGAAGTGGCTCACAGAGAAGAATAGTGCATTAACATGACGCATGGGACCCCTGCCTCGGCACCAGCGCATCAATCGACGCTATTGTTCAAGGATAGGGTGAAAGAGCCGATTCCGGTTAAGTAGAAGGTATCACTGATGCCATTCTCTATCCGTTTCTCTCTCCTATCTCCCAATCCCTCTTAAATAATCCTTGTCCTTTCCCCATTTCCTTTACCCTCAACTCAGAGACATTGCCGGTAACAGACAACGCCCGATGTTTCAGATTTTCCGAGAGATTAGGTTTTAGATTTGACAAAAGGACAAGTTCATCGCATTAAAAAATTATTAGCACTAATCTTTACACATATTCAGAGAAACAAAAGAAAGATCGGATCAGTATACCACAGTTAGGCAGTACGTAATACAAGCGGACACTATCAGGATGATTAAACATTAAGTATTCCTTACTAACTTGTTATCATTAGGTTGATACAAAATAGGATAGATTTCCTGATGACACTGCTTAGTAGCGACTGGTGCAGTTACACCAACATAATTACTAAAATAAGTATTCACTAAATTAAATGCAATTAGCCGTTGACTCAATAAAAATAAATAAAAATAAAATAAATAAATAAATATACATATATAATATATACAATATATATTATATACATAATATATATAATATATATCATACATATTTATATATATAATATATATATAATATATATATATATATATATATATATATATATACATATATATATATATATATATATAATATATACATATATATATACATATATATATATATATATATATATATATATATATATATATATATATAAAATATAGTCTTTGCACCATCCTTACAGCGTCATCTCAGCCCGAGCATCATTATACGTCAAAGGGCTTTCGCAGGCATCACTGGTAACGTGACACTAATTAAGGTTACACTCTCGGGGAAGTTCTGGACGGAGGAGCTTAAAAAACGCTTTTTATGAGGACATGTAATTATCTCCGTCCTTCCTTCCTATTCAGGAAAAATATGCATTTTGATGATGGATAAGGAAATACAACCTTCCAAGCACTCCGGCAATTCCAGACCGCTAATAAGAGGAAAAGTTTGGCTCGTAAAACAGCTTTATAGGGTGTCAGGGATACAGTACGCGCTTGGCATGCGAGCTGGGGCGCAGAGAGGGCGAAGGTGGGAGGGCGAGGCTAAAGAGCGGACGTAAGGTAGGGGGTAAATGAAGAGAGAGGTTGTGAAGATGATTGTGAGAAAGGAAGGGGTAGGAGGCAGAGAGGAAGGGAGGGAGGGAGGGAGGCAGAGAGGAAGGGAGGGAGAGAGGGAGGGAGGGAGGGAGTGAGGGAGAGAGGGAGGGAGGGGGTGAGGGAGGAAGGCAAGACGGAAGAAGGGTTAAGGAGGGAGGAAAAGTGAGTGAGTGAGGGCGGTGGGGTTGGGGTGGGTGGGTGGGAGAGGAAGGGGTGTGGGAGTGAGGGAGGGATTGAGGGTAAGGGTGAGAGAGGAGAGAGAGGAGTGGGAGGGAGGGTGGGAAAGAGAGAGAGAGAGAGAGAGAGAGAGAGAGAGAGAGAGAGAGAGAGAGAGAGAGAGAGAGAGAGAGAGAGAGAGAGAGAGAGAGAGAGAGAGAGAGAGAGAGAGAGGGGGGGGGGAGAGGGAGAGAGGAGGGGGGAGGGAGAGGAGGGAGGGAGAGAGAGAGGGAGAGAGAGAGAGAGAGAGAGAGAGAGAGAGAGAGAGAGAGAGAGAGAGAGAGAGAGAGAGAGAGAGAGAGAGAGAGAGAGAGGAGGGAGGGAGAAAGAGAGAGAGGAGGAACAATATGTAAAGTGGTAAAAAAAATACTATACAGGATACAGAATGGCTCACCTTTCCGATCTAAATTTTGCATAATTTGGTCAAAATAGACTCAGGAAACGTGGTACAATGCAAAACAGTATTCGATGTCAGGGATATCTTACCTATACAAGAAATTTCTTCAAAGGAAAGGACGGAAATGTCTAACTGATGATACACGACGATAATGATTTCTAAACATGGAGAGAGATCATCCCTTTGGTGGCCAAAAAGAGAGAGGTTGATGGCATTTATGAGATAAGGGTTAGATCGAGAAAAAAAATCAAAGTAAATATTTATCATTTTCCACCATGGCCTCAGCACTATCAATACGATCATTCAACCATTATGCATAAAATGAATAAAATAAATGAATTGAAAAAAAAAAAAACAATAAGAGAACTGTAAACTGAGCGCTGAGCAAAACTGCATATTGCCCTGCGCTCTTCGAATCCCAAGCTACATGTAAAATAGAAGTTTATACAAACTTTCCGGTATGACTCGAGAATGTTTTTTAAACAAATACTTCTTTCCCCGTTCGTAAAATCATGTATAAAGATCTAGATACATTTGTTTTGTCTGATGACCTAATATCTGATTCAGCAAATGAAATACTCATCATACACATACTAGTTTTTTGTATCTTGTTATAGCATCTTGTAGGAGAAATGTTACGTATCAGGCCTGTCACATGAACAGATATGGCAAAGCATGTGCCAAATTACGTTTATATTATTCTTAATTCGTACATATGCATGTACTAAGGATAAACAAATGAGCTATTCTGAGCTATTATGGCCATTTCAGTTTTAGTTAACGGCACTGCACTTACACTCAGCTAAAACGCCTCTCAAAGAGGGCCATGCTGTGCTATGGCAAAATACCAAGCACAGTACAAATATACAATGCTCTACTTTTTTATCACTGAAGGATGGGTCGCGAGAGTCAAGATAATCGCGGAGGGTTACCAGGGGGTAGCACAGCCTTGGGGATAAAATACTAAAACCAAAGTGCTGGCCACTTGGCAATGCTAATATCAAGATTATATAAGGCCATGTCTTCAAGGAATTATATTTAAGCATGTAAAGCTTTTACAAGGAGGGAGGGAGGGAGGAGAGAGAGGGGGAGAGAGGGAGAGAGAGAGAGAGAGAGAGAGAGAGAGAGAGAGAGAGAGAGAGAGAGAGAGAGAGAGAGAGAGAGAGAGAGAGAGAGAGAGAGAGAGAGAGAGATTGGATACACCTTATATATTGCGATGATCCCGGTGTCCCAGTCTGCACAAGGGCACAACACACCCAAGACACTATATTCAAGACTTTCACTCCCTTCTTATGACAGCGATTTTCCCGCGAAGAATTTCCGCTAATATTTAACGACGAATTGTGAATAATGTCAACACACCTTTCAAACAATACCAAGATGGATTTCGAAATAAAAAAAAATCAAGGCTCATTCCTAACGAACTGTGGAGTGGTTGTGAATGTTCTAAAATAATAATCTGGAATAAAAAAAACGTATATTTCTGAAGACGGTTTGACATACCGAGTAACCAATCGCATCTTGGCATGTCCTTCAATGCATCTCTCAGACTCAAGGACCCGACTTTGAAACTAATCGTTCCATATCTTTCATTAAAACAAGGCTCCTAATATTTTCTTTTTCACTGAATCTAATATATATATATATATATATATATATATATATATATATATATATATATATATATATATATATATATATATTACATATATATATATATATATATATATATATATATATATATATATATATATATATATATTACATATATATATATATATATATATATATATATATATATATATATATATATATAATCAATAACAAAAATCCCTTTCTCTAGATAATGACGTCATCGCCAACCTTGTAAACTTCTGCCACGAATACACATTTCAGATAAAATCGTGTCATCTAAATATGCAGTTATACGTAAGCCACTGTCCTATGACGCGTTATATAAAGTAACGATATACTCTACCCTAGAAATGGATTTTATGTGTGGTTAATGCAATACGGGTTGCCCTTGATGATCTAACCGTTACATAAAAATGACGTTTGTAGTAGTGAAATCAACTCATTCTGCCGCCTCACACGAATCATAAAGGAGCATGGTAGCAAGTAAGGAGAGATGGGAAGATGAGTCACTGCGGACTTTAAGTCATGATTTTTTTTTCCAATTTTGGTCCCTGCTGAAATCGTAGAATACGTACTTACACGCAAGAATATCTAACGTTAAAAAAAGATATATAAGTATCGTACATTTGGTAATCAATATCAATACAAGGGCGAAAAATCACGTACATACATATCATTACCGCTCATATTTACTTTTACCCCAAACTGGTTTAGCACAGAACGCTCGGGAACGAAATAAGAAATAAAGGAATTTATTTAAGACAGCAAAGAATAAGTATCACAAGCTTCCTAATAATACCGATGCCCCGTGGGAAGTCTTTTCGCGGGAAAGTTATTATGACTTTGCTTATTACCTTCAGTTTGAGGGAAATAGTGATTCGACAGAAGTTGCCGTCGCATCAAGTCTGATGCTAGGCCGGCAAGTAAGGATTATGACATATCTAGTCTTTTCACACGTCATGACCGTGTTCGGACGGGAAACCATTTTGATTTGTTGATTATACAAGAAACTAGCTTCAAGTTGGAGGATATACAGCCTCTATCAACTTCTAACATGTAATGTTGATAACGATTACTTTTGCAAACGTATATGAACTCTTTCTCTTTCTCCTTCTCCTCCTCCTCGCTTCCTCCATCCCTCCTCGACCTTATTTTTTACACTCAAAGGAACATCCTCGACCATGTGTAAAATGTTTCAAGTCGGTACTTCTTTCACCTCAAAACTGAGCGTACAAACGATCTGGCATAATATGCTTCACAATTATTATACCGATTTCCTCTATCGATAGTCATATTCTTAATTAGTTTCAGTCCGCCAAGCTAACAGACATCCCACCATCTCGCACAGCCATCCTCCAACAGGATGCTTTCACAAACACCATGCATTTGCACGTCATCTGTCGAGCAAAGAAACAGTAACGTGACAGAACCGCCACATTGTACCCGAGTCAGTAAGACCCACTGATTACGAACCTTGGCGGATGAAGCTTCATTTTCGTTCCAGGATGCGCTTGCGACCGCAGCTAATTTTCTGAGCCTCCGCTACTACCTGCTTATTAGCATAAACAAACACGCCAAGCTCATGTTCTAAAAGGCAACAAAAATTCGACGCAATCGCCTGGCTCACTGGTAAAATGATTGGAGCGAGATTCAAACACAATCTTGCGCTACGCTAATAAACGACCTTGTTAGCTGCTACGTGGGCCAGAGGTGCATGTAGGATTAACCAGGCACATAATGAAGTAACGATCGAATACAGCAAATTCGGAGCAATCATACAGTCTGAAACATATTTACGCTTCAAAAGATCTAAAGGAAGACAAAAAAAACTTAAATCGAACCACTGACGAATACATAATGGCCAGAAATAACCAGATCAAACTAGTCAATAAGACAACCACTGAATGCATAACTTTTCTGACCCTTGTATCTTTATTAGCACATCCCATAAAATAAAGTTTAAGACCAGCAAGAAAACTGCAACGGCGATTTTTTTTTTGCTCTATAAAGAAGAGATCATTAGTTACATTCCCAGTCGAGTGTGGATATGTTAATCTAAATCTAAAATGATAATTAACCAAGTAGGAGAAAAGAGAATCCTGTCATTAATTATTCGACATCACTTTTCCTTTCACGGATGAGTCCACAGGACAGCTCAGGCAAAGGAAACCGGCGGGTAGACGGCTACACACACGAAGCCAAACTATATTAAATAATTTATCGCGAGAGTTACAAATAATCTAATTGGAGAAAAAAAACGATGATGCCTGAAGATACATAATCCTCTGACCTACTTTCTAGATAATTCTCCTCAATGCGCCTAACATAATATTTCATGTAAACAAGGCATTAGGTGAACACATGCCGTAGAACAATACTTAGCAACGTCTAAAACGCAAAGAATAACGCCAAGTTAAGGGAGAAAAAGATCAAGTACATGAAAAGATTTACGACAAGACGAAACCGTGAGATGGAGAGAGAGAAAGAGCGAGAGAGAGAGAGAGAGAGAGAGAGAGAGAGAGAGAGAGAGAGAGAGAGAGAGAGAGAGAGAGAGAGGAGAGAGAGAGAGAGAAGAGAGAGAGAGAGAGAGAGAGAGAGAGAGAGGAGAGAGAGAGAGGAGAGAGCAAGAGAGAGAAGAGAGAATGAGAGAAGAGAGAAGAGAGAGAAAGAGAGAGAAGAAAGAGAAAGAGAGAGAGAGAAGGGAAGAGAGGAGGAGAAGAGGAGAGAGAGAGAGAGAGAAAGAGAGAGAGAGAGAGAGAGAGAGAGAGAGAGAGAGAGAGAGAGAGAGAGACAGAGAGAGACAGACAGACAGACAGAGAGAGAGAGAGGGGGGGGGCTGGGATAAGGGAGATACCGAGAGATCTACAGATACATATTCGATTCAATGGCCGAGAAAGCGCAACGCTCTACACTAACTTTCCCTCATTCTCTAATTCAAATAACCGTTGCCATGGCGCTACCTAACAACTGCCAATCTTGCTAGGTCCTGAAATAAGATTTGCATCTATTTTTCCCTTTGGGTTTGGGGGCCTTTTTTCCTTGCCGACAAAACGGAAAAATACTCAGGAAAAACAAAGCGGAAATTTGGAAAACCCAAAAAAACCCAAAGCCCAACCACCTTAAAAAAAAAAATTTCATAATTTTTATGTACTTTTTCCATAAAATTTTTTTGCTATCAATACAATGTTTATTACTGATACCCAACACGTTTAAATCGTTCCCCCTTTAACCACTCCATTTTTAAACGAATTATTTTTTAATTTGCAACAACCCCCAAAAAGGGGTTTGCGCCAGAAACTGGCAATAGAAAAAGGGAACGGTGCAAAGGGAGAATCCCGGGGCGCCCTTAATCGTCCAAAAAAATCTACCCCTTTTAACCAAAAGGGGTTAATGACGACTGGGGATCAGCGGAGATAAGGGGGTCGGGGGGTCGGGTGCCCGGAGGTATGCCCGCGCCACCCACCAAAGGGAAAAAACGGGTTTGTTTTTTCCGGTATTAAAAACAACAAAAAAAAAAAACCCTTTAAACCAGGGTGCCGTCAAAAGGGGAAGGGCCGGAGGAGACCCCCCCGGGAGGGAGATTTTTAAAGGCAGAAAATAAAAGGTGGGCCCCCCCAAAAAAAAGAAAATAGAAAGAGAGAGAAGAGAGGAGAGAGAGGGAGAGAGGGGAAGGAAGAGGAGAGAAAAAGAGAGAAAAAGAGAGAGAAGAGAAAAAGAGAAAAGAAAGAGAGAGAAAGAGAGAAGAAAAAAAAGAAAAAGGGGAAAAGAAAAAAGAGAGGGGAAGAGAGAAAGAGAGAGAGAGAAAGAAAAGAGAGGGGAGGGGAGAGAAGAGAAGAGAAGAGAGGGGGAGGGGAAGGAGAGGAGAGGGGGGGGAAGGGGAGAGAGGGGGGGGGGAGGGGGGGGAGGGGAAAAGGGGACCAAAAGGGGACGGGGAAAAAAAAAGAAGAGAAGAGAGGAGGAGAGAAAAGGGG
>NC_051388.1:62215862-62228362 GCF_015228065.2 Penaeus monodon | reverse complement strand
AGAGAGGGGAAAAAAAGGAGAGAGAAAAGAGAGAGAGAGGAGAGAGAGGAGAGAGAGGGGGAAAAACGAGAGAAGGGAAGAGAGAGAGAGGGGGAAAGAGAAAGAGAGAGGGGGAAAGACAGAGAGAGAGAGGAGAAAAGGAGAGAGAAAAGGAGACGAGAGGGGGCCCGAGACGAAGAGGAGGAGAGAGGGGAGGAGAGAGGGAGGAGAGGGAGGAGAGAGAGAGAGAGAGAGAAAGAGAGAGAAAGAGAGAGAGAGAGAGAGAGAGAGTGGGTTGGTGAGTGATTAAATGGGTAGGTAGGTGGGTGGGTTGGGGGATGGGTGTTTGAGTGAGTAAGTGATAGTGAGTGAATGAAGGACTGAGTGGATGGATCGGTTGGCTCGGTACGTGAGTGTGATATTTTACAGAACATTTTTCTCCTGCATCAACACCCTAAGTTCTCCCCTTCATTTCCCCCTGGAAAATACAAAAAGGTTTCCCATAACTCCATTTTTTTGGGCTTGCAAAAATGATTAAAAAAAACCTTTTCCAGAAAATAATTAGTGACAATGGCCCCCCAAACATCCCGCTGAAGCGGAATGATCCTTCCCGCCCCCACCCCCACTCATAAACCCACCCATAAAAAACCCCTTGTGGCCCCCAATTCGAAACCCTTTGCCAACCCCGTCGTTTTTTGCGATTGAGATAAACACAAGTCTTTTCATCCCAATAGCCCTTCTTTATTTCTTTATTTAAACGCAGTGTGTGTTTGGGGAACCACTTTTGGTTCCCCCTATTTTTTTATCCTTAATGTTGGTTTCACACGCGGTGTGGAAGGGGGGGGGGGTTAGCTGTGGGTTGAATGCAAGCTGGCTTGGACGTGTGTGTGGTGAGTGAAAGTAAGAGAGAGAGAGAGGAGAGAGAGAGAGAGAGAGAGAGAGAAGAGAGAGAGAGGGGGAGAGAGAGGAAAGAGAGGGGGAGAGAGAGAGGGAGAAAGAGAGGGAAAAGAGAGAGAAAATATATAAAATTTTTGAAATAAATTATAATAAATTAAAATATATATATATATAAAAAATATATAAAAATTATAAAAAATATATAAAAATATTAAAATTTATATAAATATTTTCTTATATATAAAATTTTAAATCTATTTAATATATATTATGAAAATACTATATTATAAAATAAATTAAAAATATATAATATTTATTACATATTTTAAACAATATTAATTAAAAATTAAAATATTTTATATTATATTAAAAATTTTAAAATTTTTATAATCTTATATATCAATATATTATTTTAAATTAATATATATATATTTATATATAATTTTAAAATATATTAATATATTATAGCCGTATATATTAATACCTATATATTATTTATATCCTTTTTAAAAATTCAAATATTATTTATTCTATATTTTTAATAATCTAAAAATTATAAAATTATTTATATAATATTATAAAACTATATTAAAATAATTATATATATTAAAATAAAAATATTATATATATACATATTAATTTAAAAATAAGATAATATATATTAAAAATAAAATATATTTTTATATTTATTATAATATATAAAATAAAAAATATATAATTCTATATATTTTATAATATCATATATATATAGAAAAGATTTTTATAAAAATATAATAAAAAATATATATATTTTATATAAAAATATTTTAAAATAAAATATATTAAAATAAAATATATATAAAATAATTAAAAATATATTAAATATTTATATTTATAAAATAATATATATTTTTTAATATATATATATATATTATTAAAATTTTAATAATTATATTAAAATATTGATATATAGATATGTTTTATTTTATATATATATATATTTAAAATTTTTATATATTTTTATATATAAAATGTATATTTATATAAATTTTTATATATAATAATATTTTATATAATATTAAAATTTTTATTATTATAATATATATTATATAAATATTAATATTGATATATTATATTAAAATTTTTATATTATAAAAATATATATTTTTTTTTAAAATAAATATAATAGAAAATATATATAATATATATTTTATATATTATATTTATAATATATTAATTATTATAATATATATACTATATATTTATATAAAAATATAAATATAATATATAATTTTAAAATTTTTTAAAATATATATTATATTTTAAAATAATAGTAATATATATTTTTATATATATATGATATATATATATTTTAAAAAGGAAAATAATATATTTTAAAATAAAATATTATATATTATATATTATATATATATATAATTTTATATATATTATAAAAATATTATAGATATATATTTTAAAAAATATATATATATATATATATTTTATATATATATAATATATATTATAAAGGAAAAAATTAAAAAAAAAAAAAAAATAAAATAAAAAAAAAAAAGTTATTATTAATATTAATAAGGGGGGGTTTTTTTATTTTTTTTTAAATAAAATTAAAAGTAACTTAAATATAATATAAAATAAAATTATTAAATATTAAATTTAATTTTAAAATTTTTTATTAATTTAAAAAACGTAAAATGTATTTAATAATATATAATTAATAATTAAAATAATTTATGTTAAAATTTATATAAATAATTTAAAGAGGTGAAAATTTATTTTAATAATTATATATTTTAATAGGGTTTTTTATTTAATTACCCCATATATTAATTTTTTTTTAAAAAAATACTTGGGTAATAAAAAATAATTATAAATGTTTATAATAAATATTATATTTTATAATTAATTAATAATATAGGAGGAAAGGAGGGGAAGAAAAGAGGAAAAAAGAAAGAGAAAGAAGGAAGGGTTTAAGTTTGGGGTAATGTTGTGGTGATTAAAAAAGGAAAGTTTTCCCTGTCCCGTTAGAAGGAAGTGGAAACCCTTTAAAAGGGAAATCAAAAACCGTTGATTTAGATGGACAAGGGGGCTAAAGAAATTAACTTTTAAATTTTTAAATTTGGGGGGCTTTTATTTTTTTTTTTTTTTTTTTTTTTTTTTTTTTTTTTTTTTTTTTTTTTCCCCCCCCCCCCCCCCCCCCCCCCCGTTTTTTAATTTTAAAACAATTTAAAACCTTTTAAAAGGCCAAAAAAATCAAAAATTTTAAAACCGGGCCAAGGGCTTTTTTAATTTTCGAATTTTTAAAAAAATAAAAGGGGTTTAAAGCAAAAAAACAAAAAAATAAAAAAAAAAAAAAAAAAAGAGAGAGAGAGAGAGAAGGGAGAGAGGAGAGAGAGAGAGAGAAGAGAGGGAGAGAGAGAGAGAGAGAGTGTGAGTGTGAGTGAGTGAGTGTGTGTGAGTATGAGAGTGAGTGTGTGCGCGTGTGCGTGTGAGAATGGATATGTGAATGTAACTGTAAATGTGAGTGAATATGAAAGCCAGTGAGTGAGAATGTGAGTGTAAATGAGTGTGGCTAAGACTGTGGGTAAGGGCGTAGGAGAGAGTTTGGGTTTGCCCATGCGTAAGTGCGCACGCGGAAGAACGCAGCAAATGTATTTCCATAATCTATAAGGTGGTCAATAACTTAAACATGCAGAGGTTTGTACTGGTTATGTTGATGATAAGTAGCACCTGCCTGGATCGATGTGTAAAATATTCTGAGCAGGTGAATATATATGTGGGTAAGTAGGTTTCTGTGTACTTTCGGTAATTATGCGGGCATGTATATGAGGGTTAATTACTGTGTTTGCGTAAAGACAAACAGGCGCGTGCTCAGTGCTTGCGACTAATAATCAAATCAACCTCTTATAACCTGTCTTACGTAATAAACCTTCACCTTCTACTGAGCTGGTTTCGATAACGCGTTGGAACGTGAACTCCACACTCCACTCAGCACGGCACACCACGTGCATTCCGACACGTAATAAAGCCTAGCGACCAAAATGAACCAGCCTAGAAAGTTAAGACATGGGCTTCTAAAGATCTTCGGGCAACTAACGGTCAGCTGGTGATTAAATCAAGAATTGTTATCCATCATCCTGTTATGCATGAAAGTGGCAACTAATCACAATAAACTCAAAAGCTTGTTGATTCAGATGACAACTCGTCTAATAGAATATACATACTTTTAAAGTTTATGGAGTTTATATTGCCAGTAATGAAACATTTACTTTAAGCATATCAGATTAACGGCAAAGCTACTAAGAATGTTATATAAGGTTTAAAGCAAAAACAATATATACATATATCATAAGACATATTAGCGCAACTTTCTTTAGAAACTTTTTGTGATGTATTGGAGTATTACACCTTAGACGTGCCGAGCGGTCAAGCTGACTCACCTTGATATAGCATGGAGGGGACCGCACTAACAGTGCCACTTAGAATCACACTTCCCGGACCCTCCTATCCACGCTCACTACTCTCTCCTTCCCCTGAGGAAAAACACCGGCATCTCCCCTCACTGCCTCAGACTGACTGCTCCTGATGGTGGCTCGATTCCGCCCCCCCGGGCCCTCCTCCTTCTGCCGCCGCCACTTTCACTCCCGCCACGGACCGCCTCTAGATCGTGCAACACCCACGCCCCCATGCACACCGCTCCTACAGCTTGCATCACGACATTCCTAATCTACTTTGCCTACATCGCAACTACTACGCATCCGTCAAACTCTTCTCTGCATCACTAACTAGTCTTCCCCGAGCCACGGACCCAACTAGAACATCCCGCGCCTCCGCCACGAATCCGACTCCTCACGTCCATACACGGTGATTAAACGACTTGCTCTCCCAACCGGAACACACAGGTTACCGCTCACTACGCATGCCATATAATCCAATGCTCTACCGTTACAAGCGTTCCCAGCCCCTCTGCAAATATCCACGTCTTGAGAAATGCAAGTAAACTGACGCCACGAATATGAACGGAATTGAAAACCTAACTAATATTCTTGACTAAAGAGCCAGTATGATGTAAACAAACAAATGATGAGCTTCAGTTCACACTTTCATTGTTATTATACCTTAATGGGTTCTTCCTCCCTCCTGATACTTTTCTTATCACGTTACCAATTATTCCTCATCATTACACTATTAATTCCATTGGAAAATAACAATTGCATTACATGTACAATCAGTCTAAATACATATATATATACACACATGCGCACACACACATATGTGTATGTGTGTGTGTGTGTGTGTGTGTGTGTGTGTGTGTGTGTGTGTGTGTTGTGGTTGTGTGTGATGGTGTGTATCTAACACATACACTATATATACACATATAGCAACATATATATAATTAAATCAATATAACATACATTTTTATACACATAATATATAAAACCATACACAAAAAACATAACAAAAAAACAATAACCGAAGAAACAAACACAGAAGAAACAAAACAAAGAAACCCCAAAATTAAAATTTTTAAAATTTTTACCCTTTATTTATTCAAAGGGCCCCCCCTTTTTTGCGGCAACTTCCTTTAGGGTTTTTGTAAAAATGAAATTGGATAGCAAAAAATTTTTGACGTGCCCAAAAAAAAAAAAAAACCCCCCCTTTTTCCCCCAAAGTTTTTGGGAAATTTTTCCCCCCCGGGGATAAATTGCCCAGGAAAAGGGGGACCGCACTAACGGCCCCTTAAATCCCACCCTTTTTTCCCCGCCCTCCTATCCACGTCAAAATTCTTTTTCCCCGAGGAAAAAAACCCATTCCCCCTTGCCTAAGACCTTGATGTCCAAATTCCCCCCCCCGCCCCCTTTCTGGGATTTATACCCCTTAATGTCCCCCCCCCCCTGAACCCCCTACAGTTACCAATTTTCTACTTTCCTAATCCAATTGATTAAACTTCTTTCATACAACAGTTCCCCCCAAAACAAAATAAACACCCGCGCCCCACAATGTTAGTTTGGTGTTGGGTTTGTTGGGGGTTGTTTGTTTTGTGTTGGTTTTGGGTTTGTTTGTTTGGTGGTAAATACCCCATAAACAATTAAAACCAACATTTTCACTAAAAATTATAAAAACAAACAATATACCATTCCCCTTTTTCATTTTTATATTAAATTTCTTTTTTACTTTTTACACCCCAATTATTTCATAAACTTTAATTATTAAATAACACAAATGTAAATACAAATACAAAAAAAACAATACACCAAAGGGGAGGGGGGGGTTTTTTTTTTTTTTTTTTTTTTTTTTTTTTTCCCAAAAACACAACAAAAAAAAACACAAAAAAATAAAAACACAACAAAAACACACAACAAAAAAAAAACAACAAAAAAAAAAAAAAAAAAAAAAAAATTTATAAAAAAAAAAAAAAAAAAAAAATATATAAAAAAAAACAAACAAAAAAAACACATAAAAAAAAAAAACATAAAAAAAAAACAATAAAACAAAAATAAAAAAAAAATTAAAATAAAAAAAAAAAAAATAAAAATAAAATTAAAGTAAAAATATTAAAATATAATAAAAAATAATTTTTAAAAAAAAATATAAAATTATATACTATAATAATAATTATTATAATAAAAATTATTATAAAAATATATTATAAATATAAATGTAATAATTATATATATATTAATAATATAAATAAAATTATTAAATAATATATATTATAATAATAAATATATTAAATATATAATAATAATTGATATTATAATATATAATATTTTTTAATTTATAATATATATTTTAATATTATGTAATTATATATTAATATAAGTATAAAATTATATATATATTATTATATATATATGAATAATATTTTAATATAATTATAAATAATGTATATATATAATGTATATTATATATATATAATATTTATATATAATATATATGTAATAATATATATTATATATATTATAAAATATTTTAATAATATATATATCTATATTTAACGGAGGTTCATGTCTGACCCGCCGTGGTCACAGCATGATACTAAATTTGCAGTTTTCCGTTGTGTGCTTTTGGGGAGTACGTGGTAGGGTCCCCATTCCTTTCCAGGGAGAGTGCCGGTTCCCTTTTTTGGAACATTCCTCTTTTTTTTATCCGGGCGGGGGACCAGCACTGACTTGAGCTGGTTGGGCCCCACCCATGGCTAGGCAGAAATCGAGGTGAATTTTCCTTGCCCAAGGGAAACAACGCGGCGGTGGGTGACTCGAACCCTCAAACTCAGATTGCCGTCGTGACAGCTTGAGTCCGACGCTCAAACCTTCGCCACCGCACCCTTGACGATCATGTGCTTCCATGATTTTTTTTGGGCAATTTAGGCGGGGGTTTTTCCCATTGCCTTCCCGCCCGGTGTTTTTTTTACCGAGTCCCATCTCTATTTACCCCGGGACTGACTTGGCTGATTTTGGGCCCCCAGTGGCTAGGTGGGGAATGAGGTAAGTTTTTGCCCAAAGGGGAAAAAAAACGCGGCGGTCGGGGCTCGAAAACCCCCGAACTCAGATTGCCGTCGTGACAGTCTTGAGTCCGACGCTTAACCCTTCGGCCACCGCGGCCCCCTATTATATATATACTAATATATATAATATAATAATATATTAAGATATATATTATATATATATATATAATTTTATTATTATATAATATGTATATAAATATATATATATTATAATTAATATATATATTAAAATTAATAATATTATATATATGTATATTTAAAATATATAATTATTTGTATTTAATATATATATATATATATAATATATAATATATATAATAATATAAATTTTATGTAATAATATATATATGTAATAAATATAATAAAATTTTATAAAAAATATATATTATATATATTATATATTTTATAAAATTTATATATATTAATAAATATATATTTAAAATAATTAAAATATTATATAATATATATTATTATATTTTATATATATATATATATATTTAATATTATATATAATATATATATGTAATAATTTTAAATTATTATTTAATTTATAATAATATATAAGTATATTTAAATTATATAATATATTTATAAATTTTATTAATATAATTTATATTTTTATATAATATATTGTAATTTTATTTATATAAATATATTTAAATTAAAATTTTAATTTTATATATATATTTTATATATATTTTTATAATAATATTATTATTAATTTTATATTAATATAATTTTTAAATTTTATATTAATTTAATATTTTATATTTTATTTTTATTTTTTTTTTTTTTTTTTTTTTTTTTTTTTTTTTTTTTTTTTTTTTTTTTTTTATATATATATTATAATGGTTTTTATTATTTTATAGGGGGGTTTAATTTTATATTATTTTTTATAAGGTTTTTTGGTTTTGTGTGTTTTTTGGTTGGTTTTGTGGTGGGTTTTTTTTTTGCCCCCTTTTCGTTTTTTGTTGTTGGTTTTTTATTGGGAAAAGGAAAATTTTTTTGTTTAAATTAAAGGGTTTTGGGCCGGAGCGGGGTTTTTTTCATTTTCCCCCCCAATTAAATTCATTAAAATATTTAACCGGGTTTCTTTATTTACTTATCACTTTTTGTTACTTTTTTTTAAACAAAAATTTTTGCAACATTATTTCCTTCTCCAATGAAGCGAATCCCCTAAAAAAAAAATTTTTGCAACATTTCGTTTCCCGCACTTTGGCCTGATTCTTTATTTACATAATTGCGCAATTCCAAAACGAACGGAAATTAAAGGGTTTCCTTGTCCCGCCCGCGAAAATTCTTCCCCCCAAATTTTACCCCCCTTCCCCCCTTATTATCTGCAAACAAGGAGTATTACACGATATTTAAGTACTATGGTTTTAATTTTACGGGGGTTTTTTTCTTATCAAAAAAATTTTTAAAAAAAAAAAAATTTTATGTTTAATAAAAAATAATAGCAACTGCCTAACCTGAGGAAATTTTTATTAACAGGATTAAATAGTTAATTTTTTTTTTCAAAAAGTAATTTTTCCCGGTTTCAGAGCGGCGTTTTCTTGGTTGGGAAAACAAAATTTTTATCAACCGTTTTTTGCCCAAATACTCGAGAACCCCAAATTTTGACATTAGAAGTGGGCCCCTTGTCCAGCCCGCACACTTTCCTTTTCCTTTCCCGGGGCTTTTGAAAAATCCGCGGGTCCCTCTTTTCTCTTCATGCCTTTGCATGTAAAGGAGGAGTCACAATATTCAATTTGAGTTTTTCCAAGGTTTAAAATTTTTAATGGGCAAAGGGGCCCCCATATTTTGCTTTATTTGGAAAAAAGACCTTTTTTAAAAAAAGAAAAAAATATTTTAATAATTATATGATTTTTTATTATTTTCCACGTCCGTAAGGGGCCTTAGGAATATTAAAATTTTTTTTTTTTGGGGTTTATTGGTTTTCCTTTTTTAATACAACTTCTTTAAAAAAAAAGGGACGTTTTTTTGCCCAAGCTTTTTCAGGGAACACTTAAATTTTCTTTTTGCGGTTGGGGGGGAAAATTTGTTTTCAGGTTTTAAGGCCCCCTTTTCCTTGCCGGAAAATCGATTGATCACTTTTGGGGGGTGGAACGGTTTTTCCTCCCTCTTTGTTTCCCGGGGATACAAAAACGGGGGGTTTTTTTTTTTGGCTTTTTTTCCTTTGTTCGCTCTTGTTGGACGGTCCAGGAAATTTCCCTTGTTTTTGGACCCTTTTTTTTTCCTACCTTTTTTTTTGCATTTAAAGTCCCTCCTATCTTATTTTTAATTTTTTTGACGATTTATCTAATTTTCACCTTACGGGAAAAGAAAAAAAAAAAAAAAAAAAAAAAAAAAAAAAAAAAAAAAAAATGGCCCATCTTTTTACTTCTTTTACTGAAAGTACTTATCTGTTCATTTTCTTCATTATACACTTTACCGTTAACATCAGATGCATTGAACTCACCTCCTTCACTTTCATCATGTGATATACTAGTGTTATCACTTCCTTTAATGATATGTTTACTTAATACACTGGTCTGTCTATTTTCTTCACTGGATACACTGGGTTGCTCACTCTCTTTACTGTAAATTTCACTGCAGTCACCAGTCTCTCCACTTTCCTCGTGTTTTACACAGAATAATTCACTGTGAATACAAACATCCTTACACGGACTATCATAATACTCACTTTCGTCACTGGTAAGACTAACCCCTTCCTTTTCTTCACCAATGCACTGCTCACTGAAATCACCTTCACCTTTGTGACCATTAGCTTGATTGGTTGTAGAACTGATCTGTCGAATCACACCATCGACATACTCCCTCTTTTCACCATTTCTGTTTTCATCATTACTGCTGAAACTATGATAATCATTTTCTTGGATACTATTCTCGTTTGAACTGCTATTAGGCCCAATCTTCCCTTGAAAAGTACCAAAGTTATGACCCAGAAATTCATTCTCACACACAATTAGATTATGGTTCTGGTCATTTAGTCTGGTATTAGTTGCTTCATCTTCTCGGCCGTCATTGGAATTGTGCTGGGGATCAGAGGACGTCGAGGATGTGGAAAGATTGTCCTGATCCTGCGTAGATTTTTTCAGTTGTATTTGACCTTCAGGACTACTCTGTAGAAGGGTATCTGGATAGACTGATGAACAAGGCGTCTTTTCTGCCGGCTCTCCCACTGCGCATTCGAGCTCACAGTGTGACAATGTGAAATTATTAATGGTTTGAGGAGAAGCATGGGGAAGAGCAGTTAGCAGTAATGGTGCAATCTGACTAAGAGCCTCTTCACGACCTGGATCAAAGGAATGTTCTCTGCTTTGAACGCTGAATGCAACAGGTGACTCAGTATTTTTAAGAGACGGCGCAGAAAAACATCTTGCGGAGATGCGAAACACTTCAGGTGGCTGAATGGCTGTACCCTGTGCAGAGCCCCTACGTTTATACTGACGTAACAAATCTGACTTGCATTCGTCAACAAGTTTGTCAAAGCTATCATATATTGCATTTTCTCTGGGTTTCTCTTCAAGTTTGTTTAGTTTGACATGATCCTCACAATCTCCGTTTAAGCTCTGCTGGTCAATGTCGGTAGTAGTTTCTTCACATTTAGGTGCGTGCTCATCTCTTTCTGAAATCAATTCTACTTCTTCATCCCATTTATTGATGATAATTTCAATGTCAGTTTGTCCAGACTCTACTTCAGGTATGTCTTGCCCTCTGGGGTCAAGGCTTTTATCTTGTATGACATTATTGGCACAAACGTTTGCCTCGACCTCCTCCTGGTCCTGTGCCTGCCTGCTGTTCAATCTTTCCACATCCTCTTCCGCGTCTGTCCCATTGCTGTAGTTAAGGATACTATCACCTATATCTTCCAGCAGGGTCACCTGAGAGTTTCTGCTGCTGCTTAGCACACGAGGAAGGCGATCTAAGCTCAGTGACAAAGTCGAAGATTCTAAAGCCCCACTCCGTGCGTGGTGACCGCTGCACTTGTGCGCTGGGCATCCCGGGTCTGACTGGCTGGCTAACGTGTCATGAAGGCCAGAGACACCAGAGATTTCATGCAAGATACTATCGCCGATGTCCATCAGCTGCGTCGTGTTCACGGAAAAGGTAGCGTTGGTGGACAAATCAGCCATACCCTGACTAGTGTGTGCATTTGAATCATCGCTGATATTCTTCACTAATGTGTTAGAGTTACCGTCGACTCCGGCTGAGGAAAAGCCCGAGCCCGATGATCCTGGTGAGCCTGTGCATTTCAGATTCAGCGGCCTCTCACAGCCGACCTCCACCTGCCACTCAGTAGCTGAAGTGGCGCCGGCTGGACTACCTGGCCGGCTGATACATACAGGTGAACGAGACATGGCGTTGCGTTCTGTGGTGTCAAATCGATTGGTCAGAGGTTTATTAGACACCAATAAATCACTCTTGCTTCCATCTTGACTCGACATAATGGAGTAACGAACGCCCTTGAGGAATAATCCACTTGTTGCTGGTCTGTTGCGTGTTTCAGCAGGCCATGCGAGATCTCTTATTGTGATGGAAAAGCTACAACTCCTTCCCTGAAAAGAGATAGTTTTCAACTTTTAAATACTTTCACTTTAATTACAAAAGTTAACGCAGTTAGGGAATTATCAAACACAAAACACACTCATGCATACAATCTCTCTCTTAAATAGGGTTTAAAACTAAATAAATACATACATACATACAAACCTACACTCATTATACAAATATATGTCATTTGTATGTATGTATATGCGTATAATCATATATTATAAATATATACATGTATAAGTGTGTATGTATGTATGTATGTATGTATGTATGTATGTATGTGTGTATATATATATGTAGATATATTTCATAATATATACATATATATACATATATATACATATATATACATACATATACATATATATATACATATATATATACATATATATACATATATATACATATATATATACATATATACATACATATATATACATATATATATATACATATATACATACATATATACATACATATATACATATACATACCCATATATATATATATAATATATATATATATATAATATTATATATACACATACATATACATAATATTTTAT
>NC_051388.1:62196005-62211005 GCF_015228065.2 Penaeus monodon | reverse complement strand
ATAATTATTACATAGATTCAAAAGTTACTCCAATAAGTATAAAAATAAGAAAATAACCTCTCTACTTTTATCTGTATAGATCATGACAATATAAACCCCTGTTGTATTAAATGCAAATGATAGTATTAAGCATAAAATATTTACACACTTATTATAAAATCTATTTTGTCATAAAAGTTTCATGCATTACTCACAACCTGAAAATTAGATATAAGTATCTCTTTTATACAACTAAGATAATATAGTTTAATACAAAAAATAATACAATACTGTGCTAAAGTATAAACCACACTAACTTGCAAGTGAAAATATGTATAATTTCACTTAAAATAATTTGTGTGCATGTGTGGATAAAAATGTCTTCAATAACATGTAACCTATAATCTACCATGCATATCCTTGACAAATAAACAATATTAACATATATATATATATATATATATATATATATATATATATATATATATATATATATATATATAATTATCTAATGTTTAATACCTCAAAAGAAAATTACAGATGTATACTTTCCTGGGGGGGGGGAAAAATCCAACATAATAAATCTATCATTTGTTAGACCTTATATAACTTCCATATGTCAAAAAAATATCACAAAATATTCCACATACATTTGCATAGGCCAAATCCATATTGCACCAATTAAACTTCTTTTCAGTATCATTCTTCATGCATTTTTTGGTAACTAAGGAATGTGTGGTCGAGATTCAGATATGTTGTGATAAATTCAGGGAAATCTCTTTTAGTGACAATTTCTTCAAATATTTCTGCAGCTGCTCTAAATCTCTCCTCGTGTTTTGGTGAATTCAGAGGAACAGGATCCTGGGACATTATGGTAGCATCAACAAAGTCTCTGATGATTTTCTGAACAAGACCTCTCGTGATGATTTCACCATCATCCTCTAGTTTAGCCTGAAATATCAAATAGTACACATTATGAGCAGCACTTAATTTTTCTTCCATTGCTTATTAAGAAATAGATATTAAGTGCGCTGATTGCACTTCCAAACCTTACCCTGTGTCTAATCCACTGCCAAACTTGAGAACGTGAAATCTCTGCTGTGGCCGAATCTTCAACAGCCCCTTTGTAAATGTAGTGGCCCTTTCCACGTAACCAAGCGTCTATGAAAAGAATTCCAACAGCAACATTGTGCTTCAGCCCTGCGAGTGTGACTCCACCTGGAAACAAAATCATAAATACTGTACAGTTCAGCTTTATCTGAAGAAAGAAAATGGTGAGAGAGAGAGAGAGAGAGAGAGAGAGAGAGAGAGAGAGAGAGAGAGAGAGAGAGAGAGAGAGAGAGAGAGAGAGAAAGAGAGAGGGTGAGAGAGGGAGAGAGAGGGTGTAGCTGCTGGCATCAGCAGTGTGACAGTGTGACCGCACATCATCCTCTCGTAGATGCCTAGACCAACTCGGGTTAATGGTTTCCACGTAGGCTGCTACAAGGGATGCCTTGACCCTTGTGTTGACAGATGTATGGAGTGGGTGTGCCTCACGAAGGGGGCCATCAGTGGTGTGTAGGGCAGTTTGAGAGAAAACACAGGCCTGACAAATGTACAGGCCTGTGATCTGGAGACTTATTAAAGGCACTGACTGTTCCCACTATGCGTACATATCAAACAGATTAATGTATAGATGTAGATATCATTTGCACAAGTATATCACTGTACAATTTATGTATTATAATAGAGAAGAATGCTTGGCAAACAGTGTAATATATAGACTCTTTGTGGTTGTACTAGTATAAGCACTGGTTAGAAATATTGTAAGTTAACATAAATCTAATTGTGACAGTGATTATGATTGTTAAATATTGATTACAGGTTTGACTGCATTCCAATAAACTGTGAAGTGAGTACAATGCAGTGGTATCAGTCACCTCAAATTGACACAAATAATCTAAGCACGTGAAATGGTGCTTACAAAGGGAGAGAGAGAGAGAGAGAGAGAGAGAGAGAGAGAGAGAGGGGAAAGAGAGAGAGAGAGGAGAGAAGAGAGAGAAGAGAGACAGAGAGAAGAGAGACAGAGAGCAGAGAGAGGAGAGCAGAGAGAGGAGAGCAGAGAGAGGAGAGCAGAGAGAGGAGAGCAGAGAGAGGAGAGCAGAGAGAAGAGGAGAGCAGAGGAGAGGAGAGCAGAGAGAGAGAGAGGAGAGGGAGAGAGGAGAGGAGAGAGAGGAGAGGAGAGAGGAGAGGAGAGAGAGGAGAGGAGACAGAGGAGAGAGAGGAGACAAAGAAAAGAGAGAGAGAGAAAGAGAGAGAGAAAGAGAGGGAAAGGGAGGAGAGAGAGGAGAAGGAGGAGAGAGAGGAGAGGAGAGGAGAGGAGAGGAGAGAGGAGAGAGAGAAAGAGAGAGAGAGGGAGAGGGAGAGGGAGAAGGCGAGGGAGGAGAGGAGAGGAGAGGGAGAGGCACAGGACCTGGCTAGCAGGGGTTGTCATAGTTGTTATGACGGCTTGACTCTTTTGTATGAACACAGAAAGTACATTACAGTAAGGGAACACACGAGACAATCTCATAGGGTAAGCGGTGAGCGCGGGGTCACGTTTTCGGCCAACCAGCCTTGAGGGGTGAAGGCTGGACTGACCTTATCACATCAACTGCTGGACACGAACTGAGAGGCCAGACGAGGTCAGATAAAATCGTCATGTACGTCATCGCTGGCTTGATGGTTCTAAATTGGAGCCACATGATCTATTAGTAAAATGGCTTACAGAAACTGTGCTTATGTATACTCTTCTTTTAACGGTAGGTTCATGTCTGAGCCGCCGTGGTCACAGCATGAGGGAGAGGGAGAGGGAGAGGGTGAGGGAGAGAGAGAGAGAGAGAGAGAGAGAGAGAGAGAGAGAGAGAGAGAGAGAGAGAGAGAGAGAGAGAGAGAGAGAGAGAGAGAGATTGATTTATCTTGTTTTTTCTCATTTTCTCCACCGCTCACGCACGCCCTCACGCACACGCACATGCACACGTACACACACACACACACACGCACACGCACACACACATGCACACGCACACACACACACAGTCTTTGATTACCTGTAGGCATCTGCAACAAATCCCCAGCAGTAACACGAACATCATTTCTTGGCCGATTCTCTATTTGATTGTCCCTTTTATCTAATACTACCATCTGAGAAAACAACAAAGTGATCAGTATTAGCAAGTAATGAGGATTCAAAATATACAGTCTATAATTTAAAAACAAAATCTAAAAGGCCATAACATTTAACATAAAAAAAAACAGTAATTTGATATATATCTGTAAGAAGAAAGGTCTAGAAACAGGTAAAAAATAGCTAATGAAACAATTTCTGTCAAACAAGACCACTCTAATATAGCAATTCTCTCTGTGATGGTTTCCTGTAAATGTTAAATCTTTAAAACAGAAACCCACTAGAACTAACCTTCCTCATAACTGGAACTAGACGTGTATCATATACCATGAAACCATCTGCACCAGAGAGCAACTCTTGTATTTTTGCTTCTGTCACCTTTGTCAGGATACTGAGATCACTGAAATATATATAGAGCAGTTATTAATATAAAGAACATATATATATATATATATATATATATATATATATATATATATATATATATATATATATATATATATATATATATATATATATACAATATATATATATATATATATATATATATATATATATATATATATATATATATATATATATATATATATATATATATATATATATATACAGAACAGAAATTTTATCTCTTAGGACTGGGGTTCCCAATCTGGGGAGCATGTACCCCAGTGGTACATTTCCACTTTTCAAAGGGTGCATTAGGTCTAAGAGAATAACCACTACATACAATACATGATGTTGTAATCTGCATTCAGACTGCATTTTTTTTTTTTTTTTTTTTTTTTTTTTTTTTTTTTTTTTTTTTTAAGCAAAGCTTTTACTTACCGGGAAGATACTGTGCTTATTTTAGAATTTTTTGTGAAATGTCTCTGCACATAGATGGCTCTGCTAGTGCTGAGCTACAAAGAAGTCAATTAGTAGACCTTGCGTCCTTACCTGATTTCACCTTTCCTGAATTTCCTTGAAAAATGTTTCTTTTTACTAATTCTACGAATATCGATGGTGTTATTTTTATTATAGACATTATAATAACTATTGACATTAGTATTGGCACTATAAGATAACATAAAATATTTTCAAAAATCAAGGAAAAGGGTAAACAGGTGAGACAAGCAGAACTCATAATTGGCTCACTGGTGACTTAGTGCAAGTAGAGCCATCAATGTGTAAAAATAATTAATAAAGTAAACTCAACGTGGGTATGACATGTACGCACATGCCATGACCATCAGTTTTGGGTTAAGTTACATCAAGAGTAGGGTGAATACCATTTGTTTTTCGCTATCATGAAACATTACCTGCTTGTATGTAATGGGTTCAAATATTTTATATGTTACCTGAGTTTACTTTATTGGTGATATAACCACTGAGATATTTATGCAGTCTACACATACAGATGTCAAAATTTCAGTTTCATATTTTTTTTTATTAATTTTTTTGGATACACGGGCATCTATGAAAATGCGCAAGGGGTGCAGAGGAACAAAAAAGGTTGGGAATCCCAGTCTTAGGCTATTACAAAGAGGGGAAACATTCTCCAGAGATATCTATTTCCCAGTTATGAATAAAAGTTATCCCAGAGGTATGTTCTCCACAGGGACAAAATATTAATTTTATGAATGACTAAATAAAGATAAAAACAAATATGCAGACACAGGCACATAGACACAGACAGAGAGACAGGGAGGCAAACAGACAGCCACAAAGGGACAGATTAACTACAATGATTGCATGTAACGCAACTTGTGACAAGAATCGGTGAAACAATACTTACCGAGACTCTATAATTGTTGCTGCCATTCCCCCTGTAGCATGAGCACCATGCTTGTGACATGTGTGAATGACTAAATCCATATACGACCGTAAAAAGTGCCGCTGCATATTAACATACTTGTTGCGATCAGGGAGGACAAAATCTTTCCTGTCCCCTTAAAAAGAAATAGATAAAAAAATAACCTCAAAAAGGATATACATCCAAAAACTAATCATAAAAAATGAAAAATAGAAGATAAGAAGAAGAAGAAGAAGAAGAAAAATCTAATAAAATATGCACAGCATTTCTGACACAATTTATAATCTACTAATATCTATACACATATAAAAACAACAATAATTGATTCTAGTTTTCTATGAAAAGATCATGTCATGAAAAGGTATATACTATACTTACCAAACTTATTGACAAAAGATGCAGAGTAATCCCAGATGCCACAGTTTAATCCAAGAGAATGGTCCTTTAGTTCAAAAAGTATTTCTTCCATCTCAAATGATGCCAGAACATTCTCAATCAGGACACATGCTTTAATTGTTCCTAAAAGATAAAAGGGCAGTTTAATCAGAAAAAAAAGAATCAATATAATAAAAAATACTAACATAATCCTATTCTTCTGAGTATTACAGAACCCAACTTCATTATTTTTGATGATTAACCTGTAATTTGTTAACCCACTGGCATCAGGTAGTTGCCTTGTCCACTGCAGCTTTCTTTCATGAATTTTATTTGTACAGGGATGGCTCCACAATTATTTAGTCTCCAAGGAGTCAATTAGTAGGCCTACCTGACCTCACTTGATATCCCGATTCCTTTAATATTTGGGAAAAAGTTTTATCTTTCCTAACAATGTTAATATCATTATGGTTATTATCATTATTTAATTGACAATGTTTTGCTTGTAATGCTATTACAAAAACATCTTTCTAAAAATCAAGGAAATGGTAGAGGTCAAATCAAATAGGATTAGTAACTGACTCCTTTGTGAATAAGCTATTTTGTTAGCGTAAACAAAATAAATAGATTAGTTATAATGGATATGGCATGTTTGTACAGCTGGCCTAATAACTTCTCAGCCACCCTAAAGTTATCAAGCCTGGATGTATTCTGGTAGTGTATTCAAATATAGAAACATAAACCCTGTTCTTAAATAAACAATGCAAAAAAAGGTCTATGCAAATTTTGTCGAGCACATTTAAGTGTTTAAAAGAAAATGCATAAGAAAGCATATAAAAAAAAAGACATTCCATGTTCCCTATATATATGTTTGTTTTCCTTTGTTCCAAAACAGTTGTGAAACATGAACTATTAGTTGTCATGGAATTCTTATGAAACATTGGTTGATAAGAGCACTATTTTCCCATCTGCCACTTAGCTGGAGCCATAATTAAGCCTAAATTATTATTGATGCTTATATGTTATGGAAAAAGATGGGGAAAACAGTAGTAGACGATAATATTAACATGTCAACATGTGGTAATCCATTATATATTTCAAGAATACATAATTTTGACAAGATGAACCTTTTGCAGAAAAGTATCATATTACATTCTCCCACACTCTTTTGTCTTGGTGGGAAAATATCAGCTGCCTTCTTCAAAAAAGTTGACAGGGCCTGATTACATCTAAGCTACATAGAACTTGATTATGTACGTTTCACAGATGATTCATGACTGAACAAAGAACACATATGAGCAAACATATATAGACTGTTTTGTATTGTATTCTTCTTCTTTTTCCGAGTAAACAAATCAAGTCAATACAGTAATTAGTGTGTAATGATATCAAAGGGAAAGGCAAGTATAGGCAACTAGAAGAAGCATTTATCCTTTAGCAAGCTGTAAGCAGTACAGCTAAGTGGGGGCATTGACATTTGATTAGGAAATTAAGAGAGGGAATGTCTGTTTCTTTATGTACTTTTTATGCATTTAATTCTAAATATTAAAAAACAAGTGACAAAGTTTATTTAGACTTTTTTAACACAGTTTATTTAACAACAGGTTTTATATTGTTATACTTGAATGCACTAGATACAATACCAGCTCAATAACCTTAGGATGGCTGCAAATTTATTCAGCCAATTATATAAGCTATCACCTCACTACACTATTTGTAAGAGAGTATCATAAACCACAGCATTCATGAAAAATATCAGAGTAATAGAAGTGAAGAATTATTAAGAAAGAAGAAGAAGAAGAAGAAGAAGAAGAAGAAGAAGAAGAAGAAGAAAAAAAAAAAAAAAAAAAAAAAAAAAAAAAAAAAAAAAAAAAAAAAAAATCTATCAAGGAGGTCAATAAAATCATGCAATATCACTTCCAAATGATAGCATTAATGCCATCTAACTTTTTCACTTTGAAAAATCACCTCCACAAAATAAAACCCTTTCCTATTACTCTTTTAAGATTATATATTCCTAAAATTATTTTGAAAAATCTGAAATAAATAAATATTGTAAAGCAAACAAAATTACATACCATGCGGAATGCCAAGCTTTTCCTGCGCCCAACAGAAGATTTCATTCCATAATTTGGCCTCATTGGCTCCTTCCAGCTTAGACAAATAGAAAAATGGTCCGCTCTCCTTTGCAACAAGTTGGGCAGCGCAGTGGTACATCAGGAGACCAAAATCAAACAATGGACCTGGGACTTCTTTACCATCAACCTGAAATAAGGCAAATCATCAGTATAGATATATGTATGTATGTATGTATATATATATATATATATATATATATATATATATATATATATATATATATATATATATATTATATATATATATATATATATATAATATATGTATATGTATATGTATATATATATATATATATATATATATATATATATATATATAATAATAATAGATATAATATAAATATAAATATAATATAAATAAAATAATAAATATAAATAATATATATATATATTCTATATGATATTTATAACATAGTAATTGGAATATATATATGGAACTATACTTATATCGATACATTTCTGCAATGATAAAATTCTAACATGTACATACCTGGAAATCAAAATACATGTTGGAGAGGTACATAACAAGTTAACACTGCAATTATCGCATCATGTAGCCATCAATGTCCTCTCTTGACGTACATCAGAACATGTCTTGAATGCATTATGAACAGTTAACTGTTTATAGCAGATGGACAATGCAACTCTCATAAAATTTCTGATCCATCACACAGCAATTACAACTTCTCATGTTTGATGGAAAAAGTCAATCGCATAATTCTTCTGGGACTGTGCATTCCAATCTTCTCTTATCTGTAACAATATGGAAAAGTCAAATGGACAGCCATTTCTTGAGCTGTTTAACTATGTTTTGATATCAAATGATTTCCATACTAAATGCTAAAAACAAGGTAGCTAATAATGATATGATAAACGTATTATCTTGAGAAAGAGGAATAAATCCCACTAGTAGGAAAATTTTAGCATGAGAAAACAAAGAAAATTTATAGGATATGAGATATTCAAATCTGTCTGTCTAAACGAGTCACATCACTCTTAATATTTCTAACGCCATTACCTCTGGATTGTCAGGGAAGAACGGTATGTTGCCAGTGATGTCTAATTCCAATTTTTTCTTCATCCTCTGCTTCAACATCTACATGAAAAAGCACAACAGTTATATAGTTTCAATTATCTTTCTATTTTTATCTTCCTAATTACATATTGTTTGCATCATTTTTCAGGGGGGTTAGTTAAACTTTTAATGAGTTATACTGTATAAAAATTTTAAAAAATATAAAATTGTTCACCTTGTATATATCTGTGTGTGTGTGTGTGTGTGTGTGTGTGTGTGTGTGTGTGTGTGTGTGTGTGTGTGTGTGTGTGTGTGTGTGTGTGTGTGTGTGTGTGTGTGTGTGTGTGTGTGTGTGTGTGTGTGCGCGCAGGAGTGCGTGTGTGTGTGCGCGCAGGAGTGCGTGTGCGTGTGCGTGTGCGTGTGCGTGTGCATGTGCGTGTGACATGTATGTGTTTGTGAATGTGTGGGCGCCCTGATAAGATTTCAAATATTTTAACTCTCCAAGGAAGAGCCATAAACAAACATACCAAATCTACTTGGTTACTGAACTGTCTCGTAAGATCAGCAACAAATCTAATGGCAGGAGGTGTGAGAATCTGACTATATTCCTCTTCCAGACCCGGAGGTGATGGTTCCACTTCTACATCATTCACGCCGATCTTTTCCAGTTCCGTCTTCAGCATCTGGCTAGTTGCTGAAGATGGAAATGGACAAATATTCACTTTCCCCTGAAAAACAAAAAATAAATAAATAAAATTATTACAATCCTGTCAGATATAGAATTTTTAATGACTTTTATATAGTCTTTGATACATGTAAAATTGATATCATTATGAGCCATATATCATAATCCATTGCATGAGCAACATGTTCTATTTTCCTATCATGCAATAAACAACTTGGTCATGCAACCCTATCTTTAATCACTTTACTAATTTAAAGTTCTAAAGATTAAAATATACAGTGTTATGAGCTCTATTAGACCACACACCATATATTTCCACAAACAAAATGTGCATAGTCACAGTGAAGTTAAATGCTCCTTATTCAGACCCCTCTTCTTCTTAGGTAAACCTTTCTAATTCCTTTCACTGACTTTTTATTCTCCTCTCCTGCAGCCAATTATCCTTCCAATTAAACAAACCTCTACTTCTATCCCTCTCTATCACAATTTCTTGCCCTCTCCACAAATACAGTTTCTTCGACCTCTGCTATGGCTGGAAATACATTATATTCTCCACACCCTGTGACTCAAGAAGCCCTGTGTGGAGATAGTGAAAAACTAAGGTAATGGTTATAGAGAACCTATAAAACGCTGTTAGTCATAAAACACTCTACAGAAAGCCAAGTACTCTTCAAAGATACATCTAAAGTGACTCAAATATATAAGTGATGTGGCCATGTACCTCTGGCACTCCTGCAAAGACCTAAAAACCTTTAACATGCAAAAGACTGGTTTCTTATTGCAAAAACTGGTAGAGAGGTCTAAAAGTTTCATCTTCCCTACAAATACATGATGATATTAATAAGCCTTTGATGCAATGTTGCAGATATATAGAGACCAAGGTGATTATGAGCCTTAGTCTCTGAGACTTTGATGTCCTAGATTTGAGAATTATCAAATATTTTGTTTGTTTGTTTGTTTTTGTTCGGCTTGGCTGAAGCACAGTTCTGATGTGCTAGAATGAGGTTTATTAAATACCATACACAAAAAACATTAGCAGCATGAATATATTTCAACTTATACGAAGCTCCAATGCCCTTCCTTGCAAAACAGACAATAAAATCTGATTCCACGACGAGGCAGAAGCAACTCAAAAACTGGTTATGTTACTATGCAGATGTAAGCTTGCTGAAACCGTCACCAACAAACCTAAAAATCTCGCTTATCCAAAGACGTCATGGAACGAAATTCGCTCTACATGACTACGAAGACAATAAATACCTTTCCAAATGCATCTGAACCCTCTCCAACTCTCCTATTGTGGAGAGATAGGTGATTTCTTAAGACTTGCAATCTGTTCAGCCTAAGCTCCGCCATGGCCATGTTTACGACTGGATTTGTTAGCGATTTTGGCTGAAAATAGCGGAACACAAGAGCGAAAAATAGCTAGAGATAGCAAAATGCGCTAGACGTGAGATTTACAGATTTAAGCAAACAATACTGTTTCTCCCCCCTCCCCCCCTCTCTCTCTCTCTGCTTGTCACTCTCTCTCATCTACAAACATCTCTAAACTGAGAGAGAGAGAGAGAGAGAGAGAGAGAGAGAGAGAGAGAGAGACAAAGACAGAGACAGAGAGACAGACAGACAGACAGACAGACAGACAGACAGACAGACAGACAGACAGACAGACAGACAGACAGACAGACAGACAGACAGACAGACAGACAGACAGACAGAGATTTGGATGTAAATAGTCATTGTACTGTAGAAACATGGTAGATGCTTAATAATGGGACATTATTATGCTGTTTCGAATTATTTGTATTGGAGTGGGATATTTTGTATCTGTGGAATAATGTGATTAATGGTAGTAAATACACACTAATGAATACATACATGCATTATATATATATATATATATATATATATATATATATATATATATATATATATATATATATACCTATATCTATATCAAACAATGTGCCTGTCTGTTCATCTACATGTCCATTTATCTATCTATCTATTTATCTAAATATATCTATATCTATCTGTATGTATAAACTTATGTGTATACACACACACGTACACGCACACGCACACGCACACGCACACGCACACACACACACACTCACACACACACACACACACACACACACACACACACACACACACACACATTCATATGGTAGGCGAGTGTTTCACCACAGCCTCCTTTCACCACACTATCTTCACCCTTTATGGCGAAACCTCCGTATCTTCGCCTCGCATGTTACCCAACGTTTTGTCGCTCTTGACGTCTCGCCTGATTTCGCCAGGTAACGTACGGTGTCCAGGGAATTAGTTGAGAAGGTTTTTCAATTTAATTACTTCATTTTTGAATCGTATTCATATTGACAAATGTAGAAAAGGTATGAATGAGAATGAATATCTTCAGAGATACATGTATTTCTGACGAAGACACAATCGAAACCGGTCAAATACACCTCTTGTATTGTGAAGATATTCATTCTCATTCATACCTTTTATACTTCATTTTTCCAAGATATTCGACAGATGGAAGAAATAAGTTCGACGTCAAGAGTATTATTTTACGTCAACGAGTATTAGATATTACGTAATCTCGTATGATTTTTAAAAGATATTCGCATAAAGAAACAAGAGATGCTTTATCGTATTTTACGCTAAAATATAGCTTCGAAGTTTACATCAAATATTTCTAACAGTTCGCTTGTCTCTAAATAAAAACACAGGTCACCGTATCATCGGATATTGTGTGTTCCTTGTTTCCTTGACTCCTCGAGACGCCCCCGCCATGGCAGCGTGTTCCTTGATGCAATATTGGTTGAAAGGCCACTCACATGCAGCCCAGTGAGTTGAGATGAACAGAAGTCTGTGAAAACATTTTGGTGAAGGCTGCTGATAAATTATAACTTTTTTTTTCTTAGGTGTCCTTTACATCCTCTATATAAAAGGCGTTTTTAAACATCTTTTAGGTATACATACATAAATATATATAATTGTCTATTTATCTATCCATCTACCTATCTTTCTGTCTATGTATCTATTCATCTATATATTCCTCTCTCTCTCTCTCTCTCTCTCTCTCTCTCTCTCTCTCTCTCTCTCTCTCTATATATATATATATATATATATATATATATATATATATATATATATATATATATATATATATCTTCAGTCAATCAGTTCATTAACCCAATCACCCCGGATTTATGTTCTGTCCCTTGTAGGTTTTTGTGAATTTTGTTACATACAGATGGCTCCACATGTGCTCAGCCTCCAAGGAGTCTATCAGTAGGCCCTACTGACTGATCTTGATTTCCCTATTCCTTGAATTGGCGGGAAAATGCGTTTTTCCTTTTAATACAATTGATATCAATACTGTTATTATTGTTATTGATGTTATGATTATTAAAGTATTATTAAAATCTTGTTAACATTTAAGACAATGAAATAATGCAAAAGATCCTTTCCAAAAGTCAAGGAAAAGGGTAAACAGGTGAGAAAGGTAGGACTAATAAGTGACCCCTTGATGACTAAGCACTTGTAGAGCCATCTATGTGTGAATACAATAAATAAACCTGTGTTACAGTGGGCATGGCATGTATTCTTGCCAAACGTGGCGATTGGGGTAAACCAATCCATCTACCTAGCTATCAGTCTATCTGTCTATTTGTGTATCTGTCTTGTACAATAGGGAACAAGGCTGTAAGTAATGAATTGAAAGCAATTTCTCGCACTTAAACGCATACACATCCAAATTATTCGAGACCTGATACTCGTTTAAAAGCCAGTGATTAACAGATTACCGTTTCCTCTCTGGAACATTAGATATTTAAGAGTAATCAGTCATAACCAAAGAAACGAAAATGTCAATGAACTCCACGGGAAACCACCCTGATTTAATTCATTTTACTAGATTTATTAATCCTACTAAGCACTGTTGGTAATTATTAAGGGTTATTAAAAATTAAGTTCATTATTATTACTTGGGAGATTTATGATTTTTGATGTGGATATGTAATACATAAGAGACACCTACACACAACACACATATACAGTGTGGTAAGTAAGTGCTTGAAGTAATGAAACATATCAGATATATGAAAAGGTTAATGTCATGAATAAGTTTTAGTCATAAATTCAATAATGCATTATTAGCTTTTGATATTTTACACTTATTGCATGACATTTTGCGATGTCGCATGGTATGTACATAAGCAGTATGAAGTTTTCTAACATAAGATTGGTGTGATGAAAAAATAATAATAAATAATAATAATAATAATACATATAATTGATGATACAGTGATATTTGACACTGATATATATGAGATATTCTATTTGTGTAATAAAGTTACGTATCACAAAAGTTATTACAAAGAAAAAAAAAGAAAAAAAAAAAAAATTGGTAGCAACTCAGACACGGTACATCAAAGCATGCGCTCCTGGCACGACTTACCCACTTTTTGGTCATTTTTAAACGGAAATTTCCCCAGAATGTCATCACATGTCGACTCCATATAACTCTCAACTATTATACGAATACGAAGCGGAACCTTATTGTCTGCAGGTCTGACCCCAAGACCTTGCGACTGTTGATAACTTTACTAACTCCCAATACACATACCCTGACAACAGTACTTTTTTTCTTGACACGCTTCATGCTTTTACCTTATAATAACCACTTTCGTGACTTCAGCAAATATCATGGATTCCGTATTTGAGCGTCAGTAGCTTGACTTACTTTTCTGTCTCCAAAGCCATCTTCTATTTCTGGCATCTCTTCCTGAAACTTGAATAAGTTTATTGATCGTAAAACCAGCAAAATCTAGCTTTCTAAGAGTGCTCTTGATCGTAACTTTCGCCCCCTCCCCCCTTCACCTCCTTCACACACACACACACACACACACACACACACACACACACACACACACACACACACACACACACACACACACATATTGTATATATATATATATATATATATATATATATATATATATATATATATATATATATATATATATACATATATTCCGTGGAAAGGAACTGGGGACCCTACCACGTACTCACTCCAATATCATCACAACATGAAAGCTACAATTATTATGATGTGACCACGGCGGCTCAAACAAGAACCTACCGTAAAAAAAAAAAAAAAAAAAAAAAAAAAAAAAAAAAAAAAAAAAAAAAAAAAAAAAAAAAATATATATATATATATATATATATATATATATATATATATATATATATATATATATATATATATTTTGTACATATATATATATATATATATATATATATATATATATTCTCTTTCAACTATATTCTATAACTATAAATATCACACCTTTCTTCGCTCATTTCTCCAACATATTCTTTTTTTACATTAAATCATCTCCAACTTGAAATATTTGTTAAAATTTTACAATCTACACTGAAAATCACACTAGAATTCTCCGAAAATATATTACACTTTGTCCTTCTAGCAAATTTGGGCTAAATTACCCCTATGTCGTCAAGGTTAAGATTCATTTTCCAGTATTCGTTATATAACCGACCAGATTTTGATTATTTGTATTTTGTATTAATCAAGCTCCTAGGTTAAAGCAATAGATGCTTGAAGTGTTTGTTAGTTGTTGTGAAAGGTGTGGGTACCATGTTTGTTATACACATGCAGACATACAGTCACATACACACACACACACACACACGCACGCAAGCACGCACGCACGCACACACGCACGCACACACGCACGCACGCACGCACACACGCAAACAAACACACACACACACACACACACACACACACACACACATACACTTACACACATATACATATTTCATGGAAATTGTTGAATCGTT
>NC_051388.1:62163505-62166005 GCF_015228065.2 Penaeus monodon | reverse complement strand
TGCAGGTTGAGGTCTGGAAGCTTCTCCTTTCACCCAGCGGCTGCTGTCGAACCTCCTTCTCCTCCTCCTCTATCGAACCTTCTCTTCCTACTTCTCCTTTATCGAACCTTCTCCTTCTCCTCCTCCTCCTTCCTTATGGAACTTCCTCCCCTCCCCTTCCCTGACGAACCTCAACCTACCTACTCCCCTAACGAACCTTCCCTCCTCCTCATCCTTCCCTATGGAACCTCCTCTTCCTCCCCCCTCTTTTGAACCTCCTCCTATGTTCTCCTATCGAGCCTCCCCCCCCATTGAACCTCCTCTTCTCCCCCCCCCCTACTCTTACCCCCTTTAACCTCGCCGCGATCACTTCCTCTGAGGAATCTTTCCCGAAGGCGACCTCAGCTGCGGGTGGAATATCCTGTTCCTTTTGCTTTTTCTCTCCTCCTCTTCTTCTTCTTCTTCTTGCTTTTCTTCTTCCTTCTCTGCGTTTCTTCTTCCTTCTCCTCTTCCTCCTCCCAACCCTTCTTTTTCTCTTTTTATTTTCTTATCGTCCTGCTCCTCCTCTTCCTCCTCCTCCTCCCCCTCCTCTTCCTCTTCTTCCTCCATATCATTTTTGTGGTTTCTTCTTCTTTTCTTTGCTTCCTTCCTCTCCATTTCTTTTCTTATTCTTATTCTTATTATATTTTTATTGTATATCTAGTTTGTTTTTATATTTTCTATTTGTTTATATACGATGTCTTTCATTCACTTTCCATATCTTATTTTCAATTACCATTATTATTTCTTAAGTCATGTGTTTATCAGTGATCATCGCTATCTCACAATCTGTAATCGCCCAGTCCAGTGAATACCTAATGTAAACCCTTATCTTAAACAAGATTTTTACTCTTATATAAATCCTACTAAGACCTTGCTATGATGGATGAAGACAATACAAAAAAAAAAAATAAATAAATAAAAACTTATATATCTAAAAAAAAAAGTACGGAATTCAAGATAGGTTTTCACACATTTTCTTCCTCTGCATCTTAGCGACTGTTTATTGAGAATCTTTCGGTATATAAACACCTTAATTCATTCTGCTTGAAGGCCTCCTCGACCTGGTATTTAGTCTTTCTGGGTTTGTTTACAAGGTCAGATTTATTGATCAAACATGCTACCTATATCTGCCATGTGGACTTGATCGTGTTTATTGATTTCCGTTCGTCTTGTGTATTTTATTAGAATATTGCATCATCCTTTCTTACGGATATATAGGCCAGGGATAAAACAGCTGATCTAGTGGCCTCCATTGAATAACGACGTGCTGCTTGAATAATGATCATAATAATAATAATGATAATGATAAAAAGAATGATAATAATAATGATAATGATAATGGTAATAGGGATAATAATGATAATGATAATAATAATAATAATAATAATAATAATAATAATAATAATAATAATAATGATAATAATAATAATAATAATAATAATAATAATAATAATAATAAATAAATAAATAAATAATAATAATAATTATTATTATTATCATTATTATAATAGGGATAGTATAATAATAATAATAATGATAATAACAACAACAGTACTAATAATGATAATAACAACAACAGTACTAATAATGATAATAATAATAATAATAATAATAATAATAATAATAATAATAATAATAATAGTAATGATATAATAATTATAAATATATTTTTAAGACATATCATAATAACAAATATAAAATATAATAATTATTATTATCAATTGGAAAAAGGTATATTTGGGTCAACTGGAGTAAATGTCTTCTTATGATAATTTTTTTTTTTAATCCGTTTAAAAAGCAATGGAATTACTTGAAAAGAAAATCCACTTTTTAAAAGAGAGAAAAGAAAAGGATTTCCTTTGTACAAAAATAAGTAATAGATTATTTGTGCAAATAAGTAAGTCGAGGTGGCTTTACATTTTTTTTTTCTTTTCCTTTTTTTTCTTTTGATAAACGGATATGACGTAGAGGAGAGAAAAAAAGAATTGATAAGACGCAAAAAAAAAAGACTAATATAGATCATAAAAACTTAAGCAAAACATAGAAATAGAAGCAAGTGCATCTACTTATTTCTTTAAATATCATTATTAAAGTAAATGAATATTAAACACGAATAGATGTATAAATAAAATGAAAGAATAGATGTATAAACAGAATGAAAGAATGAAAGAAAGGAGTTGTATGTAAATTGATTAGCATACATAAATTAAAAAAAAATTCTTAAAGAGATTGACTAATTAGTTACAAAGAAGCAAATTCTTAAATAGACCAACAGATCAATAGATTATTAAACAACCAAAATAAAGAAATAACCACATGCAAATAACAACAGTTACAACATACAAATAAACAGTAAAACGAATAAAAATTATATATTTAAATGCTGTCTTGTTCTCTCTCTCTCTCTCTCTCTCTCTCTCTCTCTCTCTCTCTCTCTCTCTCTCTCTTTCTCTCTCTCTCTCTTAACCGCCGACCACTT
>NC_051388.1:62141005-62143505 GCF_015228065.2 Penaeus monodon | reverse complement strand
CTTTGTCTCCATCTTTTTCAGCATCTCCTACTGTCTGTACTTTTCTTTTTCTTTTTCTTTTCATTTTTATTTTTATTTTTATTTTTAGCTTATTTTTTATTTATTTGTTTTTTGTTTGTTTTTTTAGCTGCGTTCTACTTCTATTTCAGTCACTACTTCTTCTTTTCCTTTTCCTTCTTCCTCTTCCTCCTCCTCCTCCTCTTCTTCTAATTCAACAAACTTTTTTTTCTTCTTCTTTTCTAAGCGTCATTCGATACGATTCAGTTGCACGAATGCATAATAAACAGGCAGCAGGGTTGTCCAATGCCTCTATCACAATACATGTAGTGTTTTTTCGTTTTTTTTTTTATCATTCTTATTTCGTATCCTTCCATATTTTTTGTACTGCTTCCTTTCAGAGGTTAATTTTCTGCCGCGATAATCGTGTTTAGATGATAATTTCTAATTAGGCGTATCTGCTAATTAATGGACAAGGTGATAGCTATTGCTTTCGGCTAGGTTTGTATGATAGCTATTTTTATTTAGAGATGGATTCCTATGTACTAACTTAACCTGAAATACCATAAATTCTGTTCAGTAAATTACTTTGTCTTTCCCCAGCTGTCTCAAAAAAAAAAAAAAAAAAAAAAAAAAAAAAAAAAAAAAAAAAAAGAGAGAGAGAGAGAGAGAAAGAGATAGAAGAGAGAGAGAGAGAGAGAGAGAGAGAGAGAGAGAGAGGAGAGAGAGAGAGAGAGAGAGAGAGAGAGAGAGAGAGAGAGAGAGAGAGGAGACGGTATGGAGACAAGTCATTTGTCACACTTCAACCCTTCGCTAATTGCTTTTTTTTTCCCCTCTCTCTCTCTTTCTCTCTCTCATCCTCCCACCTTCCTCACTCTCTCTCTCTCTTGCGTGTATGTTTACTTTGCATACCCATATCGCAGTTGATATATGTATAGCAACGATGCCTAGGTAGAAGGGACATTAGACTGGTCCCTGTGAAGCGGGTCTGACCTACTTCTGAGGGGAGATACATGCAATATTCACCCCCTCTCGTCCGGAGCATTGCAGAGGGAGAGAAAGGAGTGCGAGCCAAGGGAGAGAATGAGGGGGGGGAAGGGAGGGGAAGAGGGAGAGGGAGGGAAAGGATGAGGGGAGGAAATAGAAAGAGGGAGAGAGAGGGAGCCAAAGAGGGAGAGGAAAGGATGAAGAGAGGAAAGAGAGAGAGAGAGGGAAAGAATGAAGGGAGGGAGAGAAGGGAGTGGGAGCCAAGGGAGAGAATGAGGGGGGAAGGGAGGGGAAGAGGGAGAGGAAAGGATGAGGGGAGGAAAGAGAGAGAGAGAGAGAGAGAGAGAGAGAGAGAGAGAGAGGAAAGGATAAGGGGAGGAAGAGAAAGAGGGAGAAAAGGGAGTGGGAGCCCAAGGGAGAGAATGAGGGGAGAAGGGAGGGAAAGAGGAAGAGGGAAAGGATGAGAGGAGGGAGAAAAAGAGGGAGAGGGAAGGATGAGGAGAAGGAGGAAGGGAGGAAAGAGGGAGAGAGAGGGAATGGATGAGGGGAGGAAGGGAGGGCGAGAGGGGGAGACCGAGGAAGAGAGTGAGGGGAAGAAGGGAGAGAAAGGGAAGGAAGGACAAAGAAAGAGGGGACGAGGTAGGAAGGAGGGAGAAAGGAAGAGAGAATAGAGAGAGAGAGAGGAGAAGAGAGAGAGAGAGGCAGAGAGGGGCAAGAGAAGGAGGAAAAGAGAGAGAGACGAGAAGGGAATAGAGAGAGGGGAATGGGAAATGAGGGAGAAAACAAGGGAGCAAGGAAGAGAGGAAGAGGGAGCGAGGGAGAAAAGGAAAGAGGAGAGGAAACAAGGGAAGGAAGGAGGGAGAGAGGAAGAGGGAATAGAGAGAGAGAGAGGGGGGTGGGGTAAAATAGAATGAGAAAAAAATGTGAGAAAAAAATAAAAGAAAAAGAAAGGAGGGAGAAGGGAAACGGGACAAAAACAAAGGAAGAGCATGGAACAATAGAGAGAGAAAGAGAATGAAGAAAGAGAAACAAAATAGAAACAGAGAGATAGGAAGGGAAGGAAAGGAGAGCTGAAGAAAAAAGAAGAGAGTTAGAAGGAAGAAAAAAAAATAAAAGCAAAGATACCAAATTGTGAAGAAGAAGAAGAAGAAGAAGAAGAAGAAGAAGAAGAAGAAGAGAGAGAGAGAAGAGAGAGAGAGAGAGAGAGAGAGAGAGAGAGAGAGAGAGAGAGAGAGAGAGAGAGAGAGAGAGAGAGAGAGAGAGAGAGAGAGAGAGAAAGAGAACAGGACCAGCAAAGGAAGTACAAAGAGGTAAAGAGCGAGGGAACAGAGGGCGGGGGGGGGGGGGCGTGTGAGTCATCATTGATCCCGCAAATCTACTTGTCATATTTTTTTCCTATTTTTTTCTGTTTCACTATCATTTTTCACGACCTTTTTTCTTCTCTCGTTTCATTAAATAATGAGTCTGTCTTTTCCTTTCTTTATATTCTTTAATATTTGCTTTTCCATCTGTCTGT
>NC_051388.1:62096097-62098597 GCF_015228065.2 Penaeus monodon | reverse complement strand
AATATAATATAAAATATATAAAAAAAAAAAAAAAAAAAAAGGGGGGGGGGGGGGGGGGTTGTGTGTGTGTGGTGTTTAAAAAAAAGCATTTACACATTATTTTAAAAATTTCCCTTTTCTTTAAAATTACTTATTCCCCTATAAAATATAATATTATTATTAAAACATTAGAAATAATAATATCATATAATATATTATATATATATTATATATATATAATATTATATATATATATATATATATATATATTAATATATATAAATTTTATAAACCCATAAAATAAAGAATATTTAAAATAAAACCATTTAAAAGAATGGGGGCCCAATAATCAAAATAAAACATGGAATAAATTAATTTTCCTTACTACGGGAAAATACTATAGTTAAAAAAAATGAATAATATAATATATATAAATATATATGATAAAAAAAAAAAAAAAAATTATATATATATATATATATATAATATATATAATATAATTATATATATATTAAAATATATAATAATATAATATATTTATAATAATTATATATAAATTTTTATATATATAATAATATATATATTATATATAATATATATATATATATATTTTATATTATTTTTTTTTTTTTTTTTTGTTGTATTTGTGTGTGTGTATTTATGGTATTTTTATTGTATATTATTTTTTTTATTTATATATATATATATTATATATATATATATATATATATTATATATATATAGTATAATTTTGTTAATATTATATATAATTAATATATATATATATATATATATAATATATATAATATTTATATATTTTTTATACATATAAATATATATATATATATATATATAAAATTATTTTTTTAATATTTTAATTTATTATATTTATAAATTTTTTAAATAAGTTGTGGGGTGCGTGTGGGCGTGGTGATTGTGGTGTGGTGTTGCGAAAGATAATGATAGATAGATAGATAGATAGGAGAAGAGAGAGAAAGAGAGAGAGAGAGAGAGAAGAGAAAAAAGAGAGAGAGAGGGAGAGAGAGGGGAGGGGGAAGAGAGAGAAGAGAGAGAGAGAAGGAGGAGAGGAGAGAGAGAATGATATTCTAAAGCTAAAACCTTATAAACTTTCACTATCTGTTTTCAAAATATAAATGAACAAATTTCGAAAAAAAAAAACGTTCAAGGTCTAATCTACCCGATATAGAGCATTTTCTTGAAGACGTTGATGTCACGCGCGTTTTGAATAAGATTATTTGACAAGACACATGAGTTCAACATCCCTGATGACATACGATGCCATCTGGTGGCCGTTAGTTACACTACTCGATGAAGATAGCAAGAGGAACATATGCCAAAGAAAATGATGATCAGTAAATAATGTAGACAGATAAACAAGAGAAGAGGAGGGAGAGAATTTTAAAAAAAAAAAAATAAAAACAAAAAAAATGACAAAGATGGACAACGGTGGGCCCTGTTCAAAAAAAATGGGGTGATGGGGGGAAAAAAAAAGGTCGGTAACACGGGATTCAATTCCCGGGCTAAACCGGGTTCCCTTTTAACAGTAACGGGGGGGTTTTCAAAAAAACGCAGAAGAGACGCATGCTTCCTTGTTGGTTGTTTTAAAAAATTTTCTGGGAAAAGCGGGTAAATTTTTTTTGGCTTTTTTTTTTTTGGGTAAAGGGGCTTTTCAGGGGTGATGGTCGAGGGGTTTGTTTTTCTTTTTTTTTTTTTCTTTTATTGTTTCTGTTTTTTTTTTCTGGGGTTTTTTGTTTTTTTTTGTGATTTTTTTTTGTTTTTCTGGCGGGGTTTTTGAGTTGTATGCCTTTTGAACGGGTGTTGGTGTAAGTGTGCATGTCTGTGTTTTTGTGTGTGTGTGTGTGTGTGTGTGTGTGTGTGTGTGTGTGTGAGTGTTTTGCTCTTTGTGTTTGTTTTCTCTGACAGTCCAGTTTCAAACTAGTTATTTTCTTCGTTTTCGATACTTCCTCTCCATAACACGGTCGATCTCATCCTTGCCTCTTCCACTTCCTCTTCTTCCTCCTATTCCCTTTCTTCTTCCTTCTTCTTCTTCTTTCCAAACCCTCTCTTCCTCCGCCTTCATCTCCTGTTCCGCACCTTCCTCCTCTTTCATTACCATCGTCATATTCCACTTATTCCCCCCTCTTTCTCCACGTTTTGCTTCTCCTTCTTCATTATCACTTTCCTCCTATCTCTCCTCCTCCTTATACTTCCTCCTCTTTCTCCTCCATCTCCCCTATCTCCTCCTCCTCCTTCCCTATCACCTCTTCCTCCTCTTCCTCTCTTCCTCCCCGTGTTCGCCTGACCGACATACCGCGTCGCCCACCACGCGGTGCCGCGGCGACCGTCCGGGGGGGGGGGGGGGGGGGTGAAAGGGGGGGTGTAGGAGGGGGGAAGGGAAGGGAAGGGAGGAGGGGAAGGAGGGGGGAAGGGAAAGGAGGGGGGGAGGGGAAGCAGGGGGGGATGGCGTCGAGATGAAGGGGGGTGGGGGTGTAGAAGGGGG
>NC_051388.1:62059699-62062199 GCF_015228065.2 Penaeus monodon | reverse complement strand
TATCTCTTTTCACTTTCGTTCCGTCTAGTCTTGGGTGTTTTATGAATAAGATTCATTTCGCCCGTAACATTATGAATGGAAAAATATTATTTGTATAAACAGCTGTGTGTGTACGCGGCCTGTCTCATGCTTTCCGATACAACTCTCTCTCGTGGTCTGACCTTGGCAACTAGACTCTTTGAACAAGGGGTTGCATGCACTTGCACTATCGCCCTGTTTACGCTTCATTCGAACGATATGTAATTAAGATTTGGTTTGATTATGTTTTCTCTCTCTGTTTCTCTCTCTCCTTTTCTCTCTCTCTCTCTCTCTCTCTCTCTCTCTCTCTCTCTCTCTCTCTCTCTCTCTCTCTCTCTCTCTCTCTCTCTCTCTCTCTCTCTCTCTCTCTCTCTCTCTCTCTCTCTCTCTCGCCTTCCCTGTATATTTATCCTCGATTAAAATTTTTTTTTTTTGACTCAACCACGTTGTCTAGACATGCATTTCCCTTCTCCTTTTCCCCATATATTTTTCCTATCCATTTATATATATATATATATATATATATATATATATATATATATATATATATATATATATATATATATATATATATATATATATATATATATATATATTTTTTTTTTTTTTTTTTTTTTTTTTTTTTTTTTTTTTTTTTTTTTTTTTTTGTTCCTTTTCTATCTCATATATTTATATATATATCTCATATCCATTTTCTCACCCATTATCTCATTTTACGTTGTTTTGTTTCGCCCTGAGTTCGCCTCACCCAACCCGTAATCGCGAGTTGTCTTAATTACTTTTTTTTTCCTTCACTCGTTTGAACTTTTAAACCTGTTGGGATAAATATCAAGTAAACAAGAAAATGTCACAGCGGGTTGCGTCGTCGAGAAGCCCTTCCAAGTTGTTCGTTCAGTGTCTTGTACTTGTAAAAATAATGATGTTAATGAACAAATGTAAATGAATGAATAATGATGATGATGAACAGATATAAATGAATGAATAATGATGGTAATGAACAAATGTATATGAATGAATGATTATGATAATGAACAGATATAAATGAATGAATAATGATGATGATGAACAAATGTAAATGAATGAATAATGATGATGAACAGATATAAATGAATGAATAATGATGATAATGAACAGATATAAATGAAAGAATAATGATGATGATGATAAAAACATGATGATAATAACGTGATGGTGATGATAATAACAATGATATTTATTAATGACGATGATAATAACAAAATTGATAATGATGATACTTCTACTACTATTACTTTTACTATTACTATTACTGTTACTACTAATACTAATGATAATAATATTATAAGAGAGATCTCTAACAACGGGACCAAAATTCAGGTGTTAGGCCCTTATCCCTTATTCCAATGCGATAACTTATCCTTATCACTCGAATATGACATGCGATATCCCACAAACAAACATTGCCATTTATTTATTAAAATTTATTAAAATGTCAACTCCAAGTCCTCACCCCTTCCCCCTCTCCCCCTCCCCTCCTACCCCCTCAAGAGTGAGAAACGACAAAACGAAACAAAAAGGAAAAAGGCGAAAAAAACGAAAGAAAACGGTGAAGCAAAGAAAATACGAAAAAAACGAGATGTAAAACAAAAAAACACGGTAAATCGAAGAAAAAAACGCAAAAAAAAACGAGATAACTGGAAATAAACACGAAAAACAAAACAAAACAAAAAAACCCAAACCAAAGAAAACTTTAAAAAAACAATAAGACGATAAAACGAAACAAAAAATCAAAAACGAAAAAATCGAAATCAAAACGAAAAAAAAAAAACCCGCCAGTCATCGATTATCGTCATTCGCTTACCGAATCTCACGTAAAGGGATATAACCAGTACCATAAATACTCGCAGATGCTCGGTAGTGAGAAGACGTGACATGGAGCTTCCCCGCGGCAGACCGACCGACATGATTCGAAGGTCATGGTGATGCAACAGTAGAGGAGAAGGAGAGGAGGGAAGGGAGGGGATGGGGAGGGAGGGGAGTGGGGGAAAGAGGGAGGGGAGTAGGGGAAAGAAGGAGGGGAGTAGGGGAAGGAGGGAGGGGAGTGGGGAGAAGGAGGGAGGGGGAGTGGGGGAATGAGGGGAGCGGGGAGGGAAGGAAGAGGGATGGGGAAGGAAGGAGAGAAGGGGGGGAGGGAGGAAGGGTGGAAGCAAGGAGGGATTTAAGAAAGAGAGGAGGGAGGGGGGGGGGAGGAGGGACGGGGGGGAAGGAGGGAGGGGGGGAAGGAGGGAGGGAGGGTAGGAGGGAGGGAGGGTAGGGGGGACGGAAGGAGGGAGGGAAGGTAGGGGGGAGGGAAGGAGGAAAGGAGGGAAGGAGGGAGGGAGAGAAACGGGTGAGAAGGAGGGAGGGGAGATTTGAGAAAGAGAGAAGGAAGGAGGAGGAAGGGCGAGTGAAGAGGAGGAGGAGGCAGGAGAGGAGAGACAAAGAAGAAAGAGAGAGAAAAGAG
>NC_051388.1:62056269-62059599 GCF_015228065.2 Penaeus monodon | reverse complement strand
GTTTTTTTGTTTTTTTTTCAAATTTTTCTCGGTTTCTTTTTTTCCTCTTATACATTTTCTGTTAGCCTCACCTCGTTTTCGTTTTTTTCTCTCTTCTATTTTTTTTTTCTTTTATTCCGGTATTATTCCATGAGCTGTTGTCCGCTGTTTTTTTTTTTTTTTTTTTTTTTTTTTTTTTTTTTTTTTTTTTTTTTTTACTATTTTGGATGTGTCTCTTTTGTATTTTTTTTTTCTCTCTCTTTCTATGATTTCTTCATTATCCTAATCTCACCATCCTTCCCCTCACAATACTCTTTTTACCATCCTAATCACTTTTTTCAAAATCTTCACTTCACTTTCACCATCCTTTGATTATGATTACAGATTATAAGCGAGAGTGAAAGATTTTATTAATATTTGCAGGCATAATGCAAACGCCGTTGCTGAGGCAAAGACCGGAGAGCAAAGGCAGTTTATATAAAATTGACTAGTTTATGATTCTTCTCGTAAATTTATTATTATTATTATTATTATTATTATTATTATTATTATTATTATTTTGGTGGCGAGGGGGGTGTTCAGGAGAGGTGTTGGGAGGTAAAATTGTTCAATATCTTATAACATTAATTAAAAATTCCTTGTTCAAAATGTTTTTTTTTTTTTATTATTGATTTACAAATGGACCACATTTGATTCTTACTCTGGATAACTGGTTTTAATTGTGTGAAATCACCTGTCATCAAATTAATTATGTGACGAAAAAAAAAAAAAAAAAAAAAAAAAAACAGTATGTCACTTTCTATTCACATTAATGCAGAGCAACAGCATAATTATAACTGTCACCATCTTAGATTAAGAAGTTTGCATTTAGAATTGACAAATTGATGATGATAATAATGTCTACTAATATTAGTTCCGTAAGGTCAATAAATCACGGAACTTTATCACAAATTTATCTAAGCAAGCTTGCCAATTAATTTACTTTTATATATAATAATTATTTCCCTCCAACTACGTAACAAGTTTATTTATAAAAAGAAAGAAAGAAAGAAAAAAAAAAAACGTTTTAATACGTGATGAAATTTCGATTCCACATCCAGCATTACGAAATTTCCTGCAAGAGATTAATAACAAACACCAAACATCTCTAAACGATAATAAACTGAACGAAATCTATCCTATCTCCGTCCTCCACGATTTTCTAAGGGATGCTGTTGGATCTTCATCTGCGTGAGTCTGGCATCTGACTAAACGAAGCTGCGCTGCGAGGAAGGGGAAAAAAAAATTATCATAATTATTTGTCCCTTTTAGTTCACATTTAGATGCAAGTTCAGGAGGTTCGTGAACAGGATATTAGGGTCTGGTGTTCTTCATTTTCTTTATCCGTTGTTATTTATTTTGTTATTTGAATTCTTCTGGATTTTTGCTACTTTTTTTTTTTATGTGATTCTCTTCATCTCTTCTCATTTTTTATTTTCTTATTTCATTTCTTATTTCCCTGTTCTTCTTGTGTGTTATTATTCTCCTTCTTCTTCTTTGTCCTTCCTTTCTCCCATTTACTTCCATTTTCTCTTCTTCTTCGTCTCAGTTTCTATCTCTTTCTCTTCTGTCTTCAATTTGTTCTTCTCCATTTTCTTCCTCGTCCATCTTTCTCTCTCTCTTCCTTTTCCAGTTCATGATCCTCTAATATTTCCCTTCCTTCTTTCTCGTCTTCCTTATCCCCGTCCTTCCCTTCTTTATTTTCTTTCCTCTTCGCCTCCCCCCTTCTTCCTTCCTTCCAGACACTCATGCTATTTACATCTGAACTTACACTTTAACTCCCCTTTTTTTCTTCTTTCCACCTCTCTCTTTCATATTTCTCTCTCTCATCTCATCTCTTGCAATCTCTGCCAATCTTCCTTTTTTCTCTCTTTTCTTTTTTATGCTATTCGCACTGCCAACCGGACCCATGCATTCCTCCCCTATCACCTCTGCCTCTTCATCTCCATATTCTTCTTTTATTTCTTCCATCTCCTTCTCCTCTTCCTTTATTACTTTCTCTTTCTTTTTTTTATCCTTCTTTTTTCTTCTCATTATTATTTTTTTCTGTTTTGTTCTTCTTATTTCTTCTTTGTATCCTCCCTCATACTTTAATCCTTCTTCTTCAATATTCTTTTTGTTTTTATTTTTGATTTTCCTCCTCCTCCTTCTCCTATTCCTCGTCCCAGTTTTCCCTTTTCCCTTCAGCTCTTTAACCTCTTCACTTCACGGCGGGCGATGGGAACGTCTCACATATATATACACACATTTATATACACACACACACACACACACACACACACACACACACACACACACACACACACACATATTAATACATATATACAAATACATATATAAATACATATATATTCATGGTCCCGAGTTCAATTCCCTGTCGCAGGAATCATAAAAATGCCTGCGCTCCGACTGCTGGCTCGAGCCCGATCTCACGGCGACAAAACGACATATCGCCCTGAGAAGTCTAACGCAGGTGTCGTAGGGGAAGTCGCCGCCGTGGCAAACGCATTAGCGCGCCGAAGCGAGGTTGATTAGGATAGGCACCCAATCAGGCAAGGGTGGTACTGCTAAAAACCTCTCAATAGTGCATTGAGAGAGGCCTATGTCCTGCAATGGAATAAATGACTATTGAAAACACACACACACACACACATATATATATATAATGACTTGCGATGGTCCAGTGGTTAGAGCACTGGACTCCGACCTTCGTGGTCCCGAGTTCAATTCCCTGCCGCGGCAGTCGTAAAAATGCCTGCGCTTTGACTGCAGGCTCGAGCCCGAGAAAATTACATATCGCCTTGAGAAGTCAAACACATGTGTTGTAGGGGAAGTCACCGCCGTGGCACAAACTGCGGCTGATTAGGAAGGGCATCCAATAAGGCAAGGGTGGCACTGCCATATAACCTCTCGGTAATGAATTGAGAGAGGCCTATGTCCTTAGTGGAATGAATGGCTGTTGAAAAAATGAATAAATAAATAAAAAAATATATAAAATAGAGTAATTCAGTTATGATTTTCATCTTTCAACATATGCTTCATTAAAGTTAATACACTTCTGAAAATGTTGATATTAGACTTCAAGTTCGTCTGAGCTGAAAAGCTTGCTTAGCCCCAAATTCTCCACCAGAATTATGTGTGCAGAACTCACAGAGAAGTTGAGAGTGTGTCAAGTCTGATATGCGAAGCTTAGCCTCGCCCAGGTTATGCCTATGAGAGCCTGGCCTGTGTCGACTAATGCCGACTTGCTCACGTGTGTCAGGTGGTGCTGATTCGGTTGAACCTAGTCCTTACCCGCCATGATACCCAGCC
>NC_051388.1:62038729-62051169 GCF_015228065.2 Penaeus monodon | reverse complement strand
CCTCCCCCCCCCCGGGGGGGGGGGGGGGGGGGGGGGGGGGGGGGGGGGGCCCCGTTTCCTTTTTTCCCTGGGGGGGGGGGTTCCAAAAAAATGGGGGGAAGCTGTCTGGGTTTTAGGGGGTAGTGGAGGGGGTGACTTTAGGTTATCGTTTCACCTTTATTTGTGTTTTTTTATTATTATTCTTTTCTTAAATGTCTTTTTGTTTTCTTGTTCTTATGTTGGCCAAAATTTTCTTTCCCTTTTTCTTTCTTTTCTTGAAACGAGTCTTATTTTCTTACAATGGGACCTAATATGCGTTACGTTTTACTCGGATAAAAGATCGATTCCTCGGGCTAAAAAGTTGCATCACAGCGCAATTGAAAGTAATTTCAAAGTTATATTTAATTTTATTTAAAAAAATGAATTACTTTCACACAGACGATCACTGATATACATAATAGTGAAGCATATACTCGTAAAATGTGTTTAAAGTGCTTCTGAGAACTGACAAAGAAATGTCAATTAGCGTCTAATTAACTCCTTTTGAGATTATTTTGACACGTACTCGCTATCACTCAAAGAAAACTCTTTGGACTCACATTCCCCTACGAAAGAAAGAAAGAAAGAAAGAAAGAAAAAAAAACACGTGGTATGAAAACGTGTCGCAAACGTGTTTCGGGTGTTATAAGCGTATTAGACAGTGTATCAAATGCGTTGCCCTACCAGTTCTTCTATGCCTGGCAGCGGAAAACGTTCTGTGTTACGATTCTCTCGTGATATAATTGGCTTTTCTTTGTGACCGGTGTTGGTCATCGCGTTGCTAAAAGAAAATAATAATAATAATAATAATAAAAAATAATAATAATAATAATAATAATAAAGGAAAGCTTCGTATCCTTTCCGGTGATGTAACGGAAATTTCTTTGTGCAACATGTGGTTAAGCGTATTGCAGACTTGTAGAGCAATTGACTCCTGATCATTACTACCTCTATTATTTATATTATTTTTATTCGTTTTTTTTTTTACTACTTTCATTAGTATCATTTTTATTTATTTATCTATTTTTGGTACCTCCATTATTATTTTTATTTATTTATTAGTTTTTTTTTTCATTATTATCATTATTTCTCTGTATATATTATCTTTTACTACCTCCATTATCATTTTTTAAATTTATTTATAAATTTTTACTACATGCAATATTATGATTATTTTTATCTATTTTCTCTTATTACTCCATTTTTTATATTTTTTTAATTTTATATTATTATATTTATATATATTTATATATATATATTAATTATTATATATATATATAATATTATGTTTTTTTTATCAAGCAACAACTCAATCATCAGTACACCTAAACCTCGGTTCAACAATACATAAAATTACCCCAAGCATACTGCTCCACTCACACGTGACGCGCAGTTGTGGTCTGGCATGTTCTGGTCCCGCAGCTGCATCGGTGACCAGTCATACCATCTGCAGACGACACCTGAAGCAACATTATTCTCAGTGCCAGGTCGGACGAAGCGATTCCGAGAAAGGCTGGAGGTGAATGCCATTTAGGTCTATGTGTGGTATCTCTGTTTCTATGCCTACGTATCACTCTGTGTCTCTCTGTCTTTCTGGTGTCTGTGATTCTGTTTCTTTGTATGTCTCTGCCTCTGCCTCTGTCTCTGTCTCTACCTCTGCCTCTGTCTCTGCCTCTGTCTCTGCCTCTGTCTCTGCCTCTGCCTCTGTCTCTGTCTGTCTCTGCCTCTGCCTCTGCTCTGCCTTTGTCTCTGCCTCTCTCTCTCTGCCTCTGTCTCTGCCTCTTCTCTGCCCCTTTCTCTATCTGCCCTGTCTTGACTCTGCCTCTTCTCTGCCTCTGCCTCTGTCTCTGTCTCTGTCTCTGCCCCTTCTCTGCCTCTGCCTTTGTCCTGTCTTCTCTGCCTCTGCCCTGCCTTTCCCCCTGTCCCCTGTCTCTGCCTCCCTCTGCCTTTGTCTCGTCTCTGCCTTTGTTCCCGCCCCTGTCCTGCCTCTGCCTTTTTCTCTGTCTCTGCCCCTGTCTCGCTCTGCTTCTGTCCTGCTCTGCCTTTGTCTCTGCCTCTGCCTCTGTCTCTGCCTCTGTCTGTCTCTGTCTGCTTCTGCCTCTGTCTCTGTCTCTGTCTCTCCCCTGCCTTTTTCCTGTCTCTGCTCTGCCTTTTTCTCTGTCTCTGCCTTTTGTCCTTCTGCCCCTGCTTTGTCTCGTTCCCTCTGCCTCTGCCTCGCCCCTTCTCTGCTCTGTTCTGCCCTGTCTTGCCTCTGTCGTCTCTCCTCTCTTCTGCTCTGTTTCTCTTTCCCTGCCTTTGTCTCTGCCTCTCCTCTGCCTCTGTCTCTGCTTCTGTCTCTGCTTTTGCTTCTGCCTTTGTCTCTGCCTCTGTCTCTGCCTCTGCCTCTGTCTCCTCTGTCCCCTGCTCTGTCTCGCCCTTTTTCTCTCTCTCTGCCTCTGCCCCTGCCCCTGTCCGCCCTTTTTCCTACTCTGTCTCTGTCTCTGCCTCTGCCCCTGCCTCTCCCCTCTCTGCTCTGCCTCGCCCTTTTTCCCGTCTCTGTCTCTGTCTCTGCTCTCCTGCCCTGTCTCTGCTTCTGTCTCTGCTTTTGCTTCTGCTTTTTTTCCCCTGCCTCTGTCTCTCCCTGCCCCTGCCCCCTGGCTCGCCTCTGCCTCTGCCTCTGTCTCTATGTCTGTCTCTGCTTTTGCCTCTGTCTCTGTCTCTTTCTCTCTCTCTCTCTCTCTCTCTCTCTGCCTCTGCCTCTGTCTCTCTCTTCCCCTGTCTCCCTCTTCCCCTTTCTTTTCCCCCCCCCCCCCCCCCCCCCCCCCCCCCCTCCCCCCCCCCCCCCCCTTCTTTTTTTTCCCCTTTTTTCTTTCCTCTCCTTTTTTTTTCTTTCTCTTTTCTCTCTCTTTTTCGCTCTCTCTCCCTTTCTCTCTCTCTTTTTTTCCTCTCCCCCTTTCTTTTTCTTTCTTTTTCTCCCCCTTTCTTTTTCTCCCTCTTCTTTCCTCTTTCTTTCTCTCTTTTTTTTTTTCTTTAAAAATATTTCCCTCTCTCTCTCCTCTCTCTCCCCTCTCCTCTTCTTCTCTCTTTTCTCTCTCTTCATTCTCTCTCTCTCTCTCTCTTCTCTCTTTCCCCTTTTTCTCCCCTCTCCCTCTCTCCTCTCCCCCCTCTCTCCCCCTCCTTTTCTTTTCTCTCTCTCTCCTCTTCTCTCCTTTCTCCTCTCCCTCCCTCTCTCTTTTCCCCCCCTTTCCCCCCCTCTTCCCCCCCCCTCCCCCTCTCCCCCCTCTCTCTCTCCCTCTCTCCTTCTTTTCTCTCTCTCTCTCTCTTCTCTCTCTCCTTTTATTATAATATATATATATATTATTATATTATATTATATTATATATATATAATATTATATTATATATATCCCTCCCTCTCCCTCTCTCCTCTCCCTCTCTCCTTCTCTCCTCTCCTTCTCTCCTCTCCTTCTCTCCTTTCTTTCTCTTTCTCTCTTTCTATCTCTCTTTCTCCTTTCTATCTCTCTTTCTCTCTTTCTTTTTTTGTCTTTCTCTCTCTCTCTCTCTCCTCTCTCCTCTTCTCTCTCTCTCTCTCTCTCCCCTCTCCCTTCTCTCTCTCTTCCCTCTCTCCTCTCTTTCTCTCTCCTCCCTCTCTCTCTCTCCTTTTTTCTCTCTCTCCCTCCCCCCTCTCTCTCCCCCCTCCTCCCCCCCTCCCCCTCTCTCTCTCTCTCCTCCCTCCCTCCCTCCCTCCCTCCTCTCTCTTCTCCCCTCTCGCTCTCCCTCCCCCCCCTCTCTCCTCTCCCCCTCTCTCTCTCCTCTCCCTCTCCCCTCCCCTCTCTCTCTCCCCTCTCCTCCCTCTCTCCCTCCCTCTCTCTCTCTTTTTTCTCCCTCTCTCTCTCCTTCTCTTTTCTCTCTCCCCTCTCCTCTTCCCTTCCCCTCTTTCTCCATTTACTCCCTCTCACCCTCTCCCTCTTTAAACGCCTTCCTCCCTCCCATCCTTCTTCCTCATTCTCCCCCTCTATCTCCCCATCATCCACATCCTCCCTTTCCCTTGAGTTTCTTTAAGTACGAAATCTATAATAATAAAACAACCAACAAGAGGGAACATTGCAGAAGACAAGCGGTCTCCCTCATTGCAAGTTCATTGCCTTACTTAAGCTGTTTGCCAAGAAGAAGACGGGTTAGTGTTGGCTGTAAATCGACTCTTATGAGAGACAAATGGAGCGCTAGTTCTCTCCCGGCTTTTGACTGTGGAAGAGAGACAAATTTATTTTATTGCTGAGAAATATGGGGGTCTTTGTCGGCTGAAACTCGTATGTCGTTTTTTTTTTTTTTTTTTTTTTTTTTTTTAAAGGTGGGTGACCCAAAATTTTTTTAGTGGGGCCCGTAACTCAAAGTTATTTTTAATACTTTTGTTAGATCTTGTGTGTGTGTGTTTTTATACTTTTAAAAACACCCACGCACACAAACACTCACGCACGCACACAAACACACACACACACACCACACACAAAACAACAAACCACACACACAACAACACACCACACACCACACACACACAACAACACATTATATACATATATATGACAAAACATATATGACATGGGAGAAAAAAAACCCCCAAGTAAAAACTGATTTATTGAAAATGAGGCTACAGTTTCGTCCCCCTGGAATCGTGGATTTTTAAAATGTAGTCTCATTTTCAAAAAATCTAATTTTGGCTTGGGTTTTTTTTTTTTTCTACCTATATCTAACCGGAATTTTTTTTTTTTTGTTTTTTTCTATTCATATACATCCATCCTACATACATACATACAACAGACAGACAACAGACGACAGACGACAACGACAGACAGACGACAGCAACAACAACAGCTACATACATACATCATACATACAACTACTTATACATTCATTACTTAAAATTAAAACTACATAATTTTAACACACACACCACACCAACACACACCCCACACCACACACCACACACACACACAACCACAACCAACACACATATATTTATATTATATTTTAAATTTTATTTATATATTATATATATAGAGAGAGAGAGAGGAGAGAAGAGGAGAGAGAGGAGAGAGAGAGAGACCTATGTACAAACAAAAACTATTATATACAAAAATACGTAGCACACCCAACACACACACACACATATATTATATATATATATATATATATTAATATATTATAATTATAATTATATTATATAAGAGAGAGAGAGGAGAGAGAGAGAGAGAGAGAGAGAGAGAGAGAGAAGAGAGAAGAAGAATCAATTTTCTACAAAAATCTAAAATATATACAAATTATGTATGCACAAAAATATATATAATAATATTATATATTTTTATATATATATATATATATATATATATATAAAATGTAGTATATAACAACAAATATATATATATATATATATATATATTATAATATATTATAATATTATATATATATATATAAAAATAAAGTATATAATATATATATATATATAATTTTATATATTATATATATATATATATATTAATACAGTACATATACATATTATAATTTATGACTGCCCGATAGTCCTGGTTAGAACACTGGACCCGAGTTAAATTCCCCCGTATATATAATATTTATATATATATATAAATTTATATATATTTATAATATATATATTTTAAAATATATAATGTTGTGTTGTGGTTGTGTGTGTGTGTGGGGTTGGTGTTGTGTGTGTTGTGTGTGTGTGTTTTTGTATGTATGTATGATGTATGATGTATTATGTATACCGCCGCGCACAACCCACACACCCCCACACACACCACCCACACACACACACACACACACACACCCACACACACACACCAACACACACACACAACACACAAACCCACACACACACAAAACCCCCACAACACGCACCCCAAAACCACACAAAAACACACGCAACACCAACACCAAATAGTATAACATATGCATGTAATACCTACCTCCTACTTCCTACTTCCCTATTTACTGCCTAATACATACTCATAATACATAAACTACAACATAATACTACTACATACATACCAACATACTCACATACTACACATCATACACACACATACATACATACGGGCACAAACACCCCACACCACACACACAACACACACACACACACACCACACACACACACACACTACACCACACACATACACACACACACACACACACATACCACACACACACACACACATACACACACACACCCACAACACCCAAAACCCCAAAAACCACACCCCACACACACCACACCACACACCACACACACAAAACACACAAAATCATCCACACTTATAAACATATTATGTATATATTTTAAAATGACATATATTAATACATAATATAGTAAATATATATATTATATATATATATATATATTATATATATATATATATATATTATATATATTATTATATATATATTATATTTTAAAATATAATATTATATATTTATAATAAAATATTTTTTTAATATTATATATTATTATAATATAAAAATAATAAATATATATATTCTTCTTTTTTTAAAGGTGGTTTCATGTTTGAGCCGGCCTGGCCCCCCCCCTGTTACTTAATTGTATTTTATGTTGTATGTTTTTTGGGAGTATACGGGGTGGGGCCCCATTCTTTCCAGGGAGAGTCCCGGGTACCTTTTAGGTAATCTTCTCTCTTTTTATCCGGTTGGGGACCACATTGACTTGGGCTGGCTTGGCCCCCCAGTGCTGGGTGGGCAATCAAGGTGAAGTTCCTTGCCCAAGGGGAAAAAAACCCCCGGGCCGGTGACTCGAACCCTCGACTCAGACTGCCGACGTGACATCTTGATCCGACGCTCTAACCATTCGGCCACCGGGCCCATATATAATATTATATAAAAAAAATAAATAGATATATATATATATAATATATATATATATATATATATATTATATATAAATTATTAATTTTATAAAATTATATAAATAATTTTATATATATTATTAAAAATTATATATATATATATATATGTGTGTGTGGGTGTGTGTGTGTGTGTGTTGGGCTCTGTGGGTGTGTGTGGTGTGGGGGGTGTGTGTGTGTGTGTGTGTGCCTGTGTGTGTGTCTGTTTCTGTGTCTCTGTCTGTGTCTGTGTCTGTGTCTGTCGTCTGTCGGGTCTGTCTGTACAATACTACATCATACAAAAATACAATAATAGTTAATTTAATATACATACATGCATATACTTTATAAATACCTATATTATAACCCCGTGGGAAAAGGGCTGGGGACCCCTCCCCCTATCCCCAAGAGTATCACATAAATCTACAAATTTTAAAATGTTTGACCGCGGCTCAAACATAACCTACCGTTAAAAAAAAAGGGATGTACATTATGTGTATGTATGTATTGCATAATGCAATACAAATATATTTTGTGTATTGTTTGTGTGTGTCCCGTGCGTGCGTGCGTGCTGTGCTGTGCTGTGTCGTCGCACACATACATTCATTGGCAAACTTGGGGTAATAAATCTTTGAGACAGGCAAAAATCCTGCCTCTCTCAGTCCTTCCAAATACGACTCCCTTGCGCAAATACCTTGAAAGTTCTTTAACCGTCCCAAAGGGGAAGGAAAAAAAGTCGATGCCTTGTGCGCCTGGGGATGTGATCACGTGCCGGGTGTGGGGGGTCCTTTCCCAACCCCCCCTTCCCGCCCCCTGCTTTGCTTTGGCAGTTACCCATCCGCCCCCTGCTTGTCTGTACTCCTCTTTCGCCCGCGGTGCGATTTTTTGTATTTCTGCTCGCTTGGTTTTCCGTGTTATACATCCCCATCTTACAACACCACTGAAACCAACAATGCACACACCCACTGCAACACCCACATGCCACACACACACGCACACACACACACGCACACACACACAGCACACACACACACAAAACACACACACACACACCACACCCAACACCACACCACACCCCCCAAAAACGCACACACCAACCCAAAACCCAACACACACACCCACACACACCCCCACACAACACACACACACACACACACACACACACACCACACACACCAACACACCTCCTCAAACAGAACATACCGTTTTGTGATCATGTATATATATATATTTTATAAAATTATTATATAAATTATAATATATAAAATATATATAATAAATAAATATATATAAAAATTTTAATAAATATATATATAAATATATTAATATATTAAATATATATAAATATATATATATAAATATATATAAATAAATATATATAAAAAAATATATATATATATATATATTTTATTTTATTATAATATATATATATATATTATATATATTATATATATCCTGGCCGCGATGACCGAGTGGTTAGAGCATAAACCTCAAGACTGTCATCCTGAGTTCGGGGTTCGAGTCACCGGCCGGCACGTTGTTTCCCTTGGGCAAGGAACTTCACCTCGATTGCCTGCCTAGCCAATGGTGGGAAAGCAGCCCAAGTCAGTTTCCGGTTTTCCAAACCCCGGGGGAAATTTGAGAGGGTTGACATCAGGAAGGCCCTAAAAGATATCTGCCAGACCTGATCATGGCGACTCCACATAAGAATGGGATAAAAAAATAATATTAATAAATAAAAAAGTAAATAAATAAATGAATAATAATAAAAAAATAAAGGAACGGCATAGACCGATACGGTTTGGCACCAGCGGCCTCGCAGGATTTCCAGGACGAGGTTTGCAAGCTACAACGAACTGCCTTCGAAACTCCTGCTCCGGATTTTTCTTTCATGTGACTCCCGAGCCTTTTTATCTTATATACCTTGTGTATAATTTAAATTCACCTTAGTTTTAAAACCTTGTGTATAATCTAAATTAATTTTAATTCCTCGCATTCTATAGGGTGACCTCCCGTAGCCTCTGACGATACACAGGCTGACCTACAAGGCAGCAGTGCATCAGTTCAGATCTAGGTTTAAGCTAAAAAAAATTTGCAAGAAAAGGGTTTTTTCTCGGTTTTTTTCTTTTTCTTTTGACAAAAATTTTGCCCAAGGGTAGTATTTGTTGGGTACAGTTTTTTTGTATAGACCCAAGACTCGGGTTAATCCATGTTTTTCCCCCAAGACAGACTCGATTCTTGGTGCTACAAAGGGAAATTTTTTTTTGGACAATTTCTGTTAAAACTACTTCTAGAGTGAATTTTTTGGGTTTTAGCTTTTATCTTATTGTTTTTTTTGTTTTTTTCCAAACTTTGCAGCCCCGAGAAAGGGGGTGAGGTAAAGTTTTGGCAGTGGGAGTTTTTAGCTTTTTGGCATAATACTATTGTTGATTTCAAAAAGTTTTTTCTCGAGTTAAGGGGCAAGCGTGGGTAGTTTTGATTTTCAAGTGGAAAAAAACTAAATTAAGGATGTCCCCCGGGGAAAAGTGTCGGCCTCTCATCCGAAGGGGGCGGCGGTTTGCGCCTCGGGCCCCCTTGAGAAAAAAGCAATTGTTGAATGGAATTACTGCTGTGGGGTGGGTACATGCGGGGAAGGACTAGGGTTTACCGAAAACCGCACCACCCGACACAGTGAGGGAAGTCGGCATTTTGTCCCACAAGGCCAAAGGGTCCATAGCATAACCTGGGGAAAGGGTAACCCTTTGCATATCAGACTTTTACACACTCTCAAAATTTCTTGGTTTGGGGGGGGGGGTTTTGCACACATAATTCTGGTGGAGAAATTTGGGGGGGTAAGCAAACTTTTCACTCAGACGAAATTGAAAAATCCTAAAATCAACATTTTCAGAAGTGTATTTTAACCCTTTTAAAGAACATATTTGAAAGAGGGAAAACCCTAACTGAAAATTTCTCCATTTTATATATTTTTTTTTTTTATTTATTTTATTTTTTCAACAGGGCCCTTCATTTCCCCTAAGGACATAGGCCTCTCTCCAAATTTTTACCCAAGGTTATATGGGGGGGTGCCCCCCCTTGGGCCCTTAAATTGGGTCCCTTCCCAATTAGGGCCCGTTTGGGGCCACGGCGGGGACTTTCCCCCACAACACATTGTTTTTGACTTCTCCCGGGATATGTAAAATTTTTTCGGGGTCCCAGCCGCAGTCAAAGCGCAGGCATTTTTTCGACTGCCCCGGCAGGGAATTGACCCCGGGGCCCCGAGGTCCCAGTCCATGCTCTCCACTGGACCATCGCAAGTCATTTTATTATATATGTGTTGTAAATCAACCTCGTTTTTGGGCCCCGGCCCCCCAAAAAAATGCTTTTTTGCCACGGGGGCGATTTCCCCCTTTACGACACCTGCTTTAAAACTTCTCGGGGCGATATTTTCTTTTTTCCCGCCGTGAGATCGGGCTCGAGCCGCATTCGGAGCGAAAGGAAATTTTTATGACCCCTGCGACGGGGAAATTGAACTCGGGCCCCATGAAAAATAAGTATTTTTTAGTTTTGGGATATATGTTTTAATATTGTGTGTTTGTGTGTGTGTGTGTGTGGGGTGTGTGTGTTTTGGGTGTGTGTGTGTTATAAATGTGTGTTATTTGTGAGACTTTTTCCCATCGCCCCCTAAAGGGGAAAGATTTTTAAAGAGCAAAGGGGAAAAAGGGAAACTGGGACGAGGAATAGGAAAGGGGGAGGGGGAAAAATAAAAAATAAAACAAAAAATATTGAAGAAAAAGGATTAAAGTATGGGGAGGATACAAAGAAGAAATAAAAAGAAAAAAACAAAAAAAAATAAAAATGAGAAGAAAAAGAAGGATAAAAAAAAAAAAGAGAAGTAAAAAAAGGAAGAAAAAGGGAGAGGGAAGAAATAAAAGAAGAATTTTGGAGATGAAGAGGCGGGGGGTTGGGGAGGAACAGGGGCCGGGTTTGGGCAGGGGGGAATAGCAAAAAAAAAGAAAAGAGAAAAAAAAAAAAAGGAAGTTTGGGCCCAGAGATTGCCAAGGGGAATAATGAGAGAGAGAAATATGAAGGGAGGGGTTGGAAAGAAAAAAAAAAGGGGGAAGTTAAGTGTAAGTTCAGTTTTTAAATGTTAAAGTGTCGGGAAAGGGAAAGGGAAAGAAGGGGGAGGCGAAGGGGGAAAGAAAAAAAAGAAGGGAAGGACGGGTTTAAGGAAGACGAGAAAAAAGGGAAGGGAAATTAGAGGTCATAAAGGGGGAAAAAAGGAAGAGAGAGAGAAAGATGGACGAGGAAAAAAATGGAAAAAGAACAAATTGAAGACAGAAGAGAAAGAGATAGAAATTTGAGACAAAAAAAAGGAAAAAAGGGAAAGAAAAGGGGAAAAAAGGGAAGGACAAAAAAAGAAGAAGAGAAAATAACCCCACGAAGAAAAACCCAGGGAAATAAGAAAATTAAAAAAAAAAAAATGAGAAGAGATGAAAGAATCACAAAAAAAAAAAAAAAGTAGCAAAAATCCAGAAGAATTCAAAAAACAAAAAATAACAACGGATAAAGAAAATGAAAAACAAACCCGACCCTAATATTTCCCGTTCACGAACCTCCTGAACTTGCATCTAAAAGTGAACTAAAAGGGCAAAAAATTATGTAAATTTTTTTTTTCCCCCTTCCCGCAGCGCCTTCGTTTTTCAAAGCCAACTCACGCAGAGAATTCCCCCAGCAAACCCCTTTGAAAATCGTGAGGACGGGGATAGGATGATTTCGTTTTAGTTTATTATCGTTTAGAGATGTTTGGGGTTTGGGTTTTTAAACTCTTGCAGAATTTTGTAAAGCTGGATGTGGAATCGGGAAATTTTATCACGTATTAAAAAAGGGTTTTTTTTTTTTTTTTTCCTTTCTTTCTTTTTTTTAAATAAACTTGTTTTCGTAGTTTGGGGGGAAATAATTTTATTTTATATAAAGTAAATTAATTGGCAAGCTTGCTTAATAAATTTTTTGATAATTTTTGTGATTTATTGACCTTCGGGGAAATAAAAATTTGTAGACATTATTATCATCATCAAATTTTTCCCAATTTTTAAAAGCCCAAAATTTTTTAATCTAAAATGGTAAAAGTTATAATTATTTCTGTTTTCTCTTCATTAATGTGAATAGGAAAAATGACATACTATTTTTTTTTTTTTTTTTTTTTTTTTTTTTTGTCCATAAATTAAAATTTGATACCGGTGATTTCACACAATTTAAAACCCGTTATCCCGATAAGAAACCAAAAGTGGTCCTTTTTAATCAATAATAAAAAAAAAAAAAAATTTTTTAAAAAGGAATTTTTAATTAATTTTTAAGATATTGAACCAAATTTTTCCTCCCAACACCTCCCTGAACACCCCCCTCGCCACCAAAATAAAATATAAATAATAAAATTTAAAAATAATAATAATAAAATTTTCGAGAAGAATCATAAACTATCAATTTTATATAAACTCCCCTTTCTCCCCCGGTTTTTCCCCCAACGGCGTTTGCTATGCCTGCAAATATTTTAAAA
>NC_051388.1:62032041-62033629 GCF_015228065.2 Penaeus monodon | reverse complement strand
CATATTTTATGATGAGCATTAAGGAGCTGGAGTATATGAAGAAATGGTAATATTAAGTAGGATTATCTACTTGAGATTTTGAGAAAATGTTGTAAATATGATTTATTACATATTTAGGTATGTTACACAGAAAAGAAGACACTTTACCAAATAAAAGCTGGGTATCTTTTAGTAATATTATTTAATAACTCCAAGATTCTATTTTTTCTATAAATTATGAAATAATGGTATTCCCAACATCCAACTCTATGGTTAATAATTTATATTGACTCTTGTACATTTGACTTGTGATATTTATCAAATAAATCTAACAGTGCAGTTAAGTGTTTCATTTGTATACATTTGACTAAGCACGTAAAATATGTTTATTGAAAATATTAAATAGCATATCCTTTTTATACAAATACACACATATAAAACATACATTATATATATATAAAAATATATATAATATATTAATATATATTAAATTATATATTATAATATTATATACATGTATATATTACATATATATACATATATATACGTATATATAAAAAATATAGTATTATAATACATAAAATGTATATATACAAATTATAATATATATATATATAAAATATTATATATTTAATATACATCATAGGGTTTTATATATACGTATATACTATATACTATATTTTTTTTTTTTTTTTTTTTTTTTTTTTTTTTTTTTTTTTTTTTTTTTGGGGGGAGGGTTCATTTGAGCCGCTGTGGTCACGCATGATCTTTTTTGTAGCTTCATGTTTTGAGCCTTGGAGTGAGTACGTGGTAGGTCCCCAGTTTCCTTCCATGGAGATGCCGGTGTTACCCTTTTGGTAACATTCTCTCTTTTATCCGGGCTTGGGACCACACTGACTTGGGCTGGCTTGGCCACCCCGTGGGAGGGAGCAATCGAGGGAAGTTTCCCTTTCCCCAAAGGGGAACAAAAGCGCCGGTGGTGCTGAACCTCGAACTCAGATTGGGATCTGACGTCTTGAGCCGATGCTCTAACCCCAGCCACCGGGCCTTTTATAGAATATATATATATATATATATATTATATATATAATTTAAATATTTTATATTTTTTTTTTTTTTTTTTTTTTTTTTTTTTTTTTTTTTTTTTTTTTTTTTTTTTTTGTTAGGAAGGGTAGTCCCTTTTGACCGCCCTCTCCGTCTCTTGTGGTCCCCCCGGGGGGCGTGGTCAGCCCAACCGCAGCGGCCCGGCGTTTCCCTCCTTCGGGGGGAGAAGCCGGGCGCGACCATCTCCTCGCGAAGGCCCAGCCCCCAAAAAGTATTTTTCTAATATGAAAAAACGTAGTAACGCACTGATTTAGATAAATAACGACCTGCCTTGACAATGACGGGAAACTGACATTTGACAAGTACTCAAAATTGTGAATCAGTTCCGCCGAATGCCTGTGGTGACTGCCTGTAAAACTTCACTCTTGTTACTCGCCAGATAGATAATGTGATAGCTAGTGTGATCCTGGTTGGATATTTTTTAGGGGTGTGTTGTTAAGTTCGTTTAGTGCTCTGCATTATGGGTTATACCTGGAGTGGAAGAGGTACTTGTCATGAAGGGTGT
>NC_051388.1:62022041-62029541 GCF_015228065.2 Penaeus monodon | reverse complement strand
TGCATTGACAGACAGACGGAGTGACAAAAATACGTCGATAAGCTGACAGGAACATACATATACAGTAAACATAAAAACAAACAGAGAAACAAAGAGAGAAAATTACAAAAACGGAAGGTGCGTGACTATGCATTGATAAAGAAAAGGCGTAGCGCATAAGCAAACACGAAAGGAATTACGTATATATATATATATATATATATATATATATATATATATATATATATATATATATATATATATATATATATATATATATATTTTTTTTTTTTTTTTTTTTTTTTTTTTTTTTTTCTTTAGTTACTTAGTTAGTTAGTTAGTTAGTTAGTTAGTTAGTTAGAGTGTATTCTTGTGTAATAGAAATTGGTGAATTTTTGGGAAGAGGGGAATTTAGGAGAGACAAAAGAGAAAGAAAAGTTGAAGGAAAAGCAAGAGAGAGAGACAGAGACAGAGACAGAGACAGAGACAGAGAAAGGATTTCCCCGGGGCATGCAAATCCCATACAAAATTGTACAATCTACTCTGTAAACTTGTTCATAAAGAATAATCTTCCGGTTACCCTTACCTAGTTCAAGACACTTACAGGTGAGGAAATAATACAATAAAAGAAAAGAAATGCAATAAAACTCAAAACGAAATAAGAATCAATTCAATAAAACGTAAGGGCGAGAGGCAGAAGAAGAAAACAAGAACGTATGCAACAAAAGATAAGAACGCAAATATTCTTAACGAAATGCAAAATCACAACTTCAGTTCCCAAGGTACGTACATCTGACTCATTGCATCATTGATTTCAGTTTATTTTTGGACGGAAAAAAAATTGTAAAGATTTTTTTTCTCTCTTTTTTTCTTTTTCTTTTCTTTCTAATAATAATCTGAGATGTCTCTTGAGGTTTTCACTCCGGAGCAAAGAACAAGACGTGATATACTAGATTTGTTGGTTTGTAATTGTGTGATTGTTGTTACTTGATTACTTCGCCGGTTTGTAACCATTTGATTGTTTACTTGATTACTCTGTTGGTTCGTAATGATGTGATTGTTGTTACTTAATGATTTAATCTACTTGTTTACCAGTCTCACCGATCTACTTTTCAGGCTTTACAAACATACAAGCAAATGTGTTTTATATGGATATCTTTGTTATAATGGTAGTTAAATGAACCCCCGTGGTCTTTGGCTATATAATGTTAAAATATCGAAGCTACATGTCACTTGCTAACGAGTATAATTTTTTTTACTCTCTTTAAAGGGATAGTTTTCAGACTGATTGTTGAATGGAATAATGGCAGAAGTTTGGTAGGGAAAGGTTTTCCCCTTTGCTCTCTCTGTCTCTCTCTGTCTGTGTCTCTCTGTGTGTCTCTCTCTGTCTGTCTGTCTGTCTCTCTCTCTCTCTCTCTCTCTCTCTCTCTTCTCTCTCTCTCTCTCTCTCTCTCTCTCTCTCTCTCTCTCTCTCTCTCTCTCTCTCTCTCTCTCTCTCTCTCTCTCTCTCTCTCTCTCTCTTCTCTCTCTCTCTCTCTCTCTCTCTCTATCTCCCCTCTCTCTCTCTCTCTCTCCTCTCTCTCTCTCTCTCTCTCTCTCTCTATTCCCTCTCTCTCTCTGTTTGTCTGTCTGTCTCTCTCTCTCTCTCTCTCTCTCTCTCTCTCTCTCTCTCTCTCTCTCTCTCTCTCTCTCTCTCTCTCTCTCTCTCTCTCTCTCCTCTCTCTCTCTCTCTCTCTCTCGCTCTCGCTATCTTTCCTATGTCTATCTACCTATCAATCAATCAATCAGTCTATCAACCCTTCCCTCTCTATCTCCCTACCTATCTCTATCTCTATCTCAACCATTATAGCCTTTATCTCTGCTACATGGAAACAAAGAGACCTTCTAAACCTCGCTAGGTCATTGACACTATCGCCTTCCCCCCCCTCCCCCCTCAATATACCTCTCCACCCCCCCACCCGAAGGCAAAAGGGGCGTCATCAGTGTGACCAAATATGCACAGCGGCACAAGGCAGGCTTCAGGGGACCTCGGATGTGTGTGTGTGTGTGTGTGTGTGTGTGTGTGTGTGTGTGTGTGTGTGTGTGTGTGTGTGTGTGTGTGTGTGTGTGTGTGTGTGTGTGTGTTTGTGTGTGTGTGTTTGTGTGTGTGTGCGTATGTGTGTGTATGTGTTTGTTTGTTGTGGCGTTGCTGGGCCCCTATCACGCCCTCACGCCCCACCGCCCACTCTTCCTGTTCACTGTTTCTCCCCCCCCCCCTCCTCCCATCTCTCTCTCTTTTCTCTTTCTTTTTCGTGTTCCTCCAACTTCTGTTGTTGTTGTTGTTTTTTGTTGTTGTTTTTTCTTTGTTTCTTTCTTTCCTTTATCTTTCTTCCCTTCCGTTCCCTTCCCTTTTCCTCCCTCTTCCTTTATTTCTCACCTCCTCCTCCTTCTCTCTTTCTCCTCTCTCTCTTCTGTCCTATTCATTCTCCTTCTGTTTCTCCTTCATTTTCTTCTCGTCTCTCCTTCCCCTCTCTCTATTTACTTTTGCTTCCTCTCTTCTTGCCTCTCCTTCTCCTCTCTTTTTATCTTTTCTCCTCCTCCTCCTCTCTCTCCTTCTCCTCTTTGTCCTTATCCTCTCCTCATCTCTCTCCCTTACCCCCCCCCTTCTTCTTTCTCCTTATTCTCACCTCTTCTGTCTCCCTTATTCTCCTCTTTCTCTCTAATTCATCCCTCCTCTTTCTCTTTCCTCTCTCCTCTTCCTTCTCCGTTATCCTCCCATCCTCTTTCTCCCTTATTCCCGCCCCTTTCCTCTTCCCCTCCTCTCTTCTATCTATCTCCCTCCTCTTTCTCCCTTACCCCCCCTCCTCTTTCTCTTCCCCTTCTTCTTCCCCATTTCCTTCCCTCTTCTCCCTCTCTCTCTCTCCTCCTCTTTCTCCCACATTCTCCCCTCTTTCCCCTTCCCCTTCCCTCCTCCATCACCATCTCTCTCTCTCCACCTCTTTCTCCCTTCCCCTCCCCTCCTCTTTCTCCTCGCCCTCTTCTTCCCTATCTCCCCTTTTTCCATTATCCTCCCACCCACACTCCTGCCTATCTCTCCCCCCCTTTCTCCCTCCCCTCCCCCTCCCTCCCCCGCCGTTGCTCCTAAAAGTACGAGAGTTTTTTTTTAAGGCGAAATGTGTGTATATCCTAACCGCTCTTTATTATTACCATCATTATTATGAGCAATGTTAATTAATAATAGTAGTAGTAATCATTATTATTATTATTATTATTATTATTATTATTACTGTTATTATTATTATTATTATTATTATTATTATTATTATTATTATTATTATTATTATTATTATTATTATTATTATTATTATTGTTGTTGTTGTTGTTGTTATTGAAAAAGTTTCTTTAAATTTGCTAATTAAAATCAAACACCGGGTCACTCACTACCAGCGACCTATGGTGATTGAAGTTTGAGGTAATAGAACACCAACAAAAATATGCAAAAATATGCAGAACAATTACAAATTAAAACATCTAGTCAAGTCAATTTTATTATTATTATTATTATTATTATCATTATTATTATTATTATAATTATTATTATTATTATTATTATTATTATTATTATTATTATTATTATTATTATTATTATTATTATCACCATCTCGAAATACTCGACCGTGACTCGTAATTTCTCGTTCGGTCAAAGTTAATCTCTCACGCGCACAGTTCTCTGGTCACCGTCTCGTCCAGGTCGTGGTGTGTGTGTGTGTGTGTGTGTGTGTGTGTGTGTGTGTGTGTGTGTGTGTGTGTGTGTGTGTGTGTGTGTGTGTGTGTGTGTGTGTGTGTCTGTGTGTGTGTGTGTCTGTGTGTGTGTGTGTATGTGTGTGTGTGTGTGTGTGTGTGTGTGTGTGTGTGTGTGTGTGTGTGTGTGTATGTGTGTGTGTGTGTGTGTGTTATTATTATTAGTTATTAGTGGTCGTGTTTTTTTAATTGTTTTTGTTATTCTTGTCTCTGTTATGTTTTTAAGTATTTTTTTTTCTTTCTTGTCCCTTGTCCTCCCCCTCTTTATCCCTTATCCTTCTTCCCTCTTTCTCCTTCTTCTCCCCTCCTCTTTCTCCCTTATCCTTCCTTCCTCTTTCTTCTTCCTCTCCCCTCCTCTTCCTTCCTTATCCTCCCCTCCTCTCTCTCCATTATCCTCCCCCTCTTTCTCTCTCCTCTTCTTTCCTTATCCTCCCCTCCTCTTTCCCCCTTATCCTCCCCCTCTTTCTCCCTCGTCTAAGGTTTTACGGCGCGCTCCCCGTCGCAGCGTATAAGGGGAGGGACCTTCCTGAAACCCGCCTCTTTATCCTCGCCATTCATAAAAATAGCGACCGAGAGCTAGAACAGGTTACCCGAAGGAATGTACAGCACCAGGTGTTCTACGTCGGCTTAGTTTGAGGGTCTCTCTCTGTCTCTTTCTCTCTTTTACTCTCTTTCTCTCTCTCTTGATATCTTTCTTTCGATATTTTTCCCTCTCTCGATATCTTTCCCTCTCTCGATATCTTTCTCTCTTTTACTCTCTCTCTCTCTCTCTCTCTCTCTATCTCTCTCTCTCTCTTCTCTCTCTCTCTCTCTCTCTCTCTCTCTCTCTCTCTCTCTCTCTCTCTCATTTAATCTCTCTGTCTCTCTTCTCTCTCTCTCTCTCTCCTCTCTCCTCTCTCTCTTCTCTCTCTCTCTCTCTTCTATCTCTCCTCTCTCCTTCTCTCTCTCTCTCTACTCTCTCTCTCTCTCTTCTTCTCTCTCTCTCTTCTCTTCTCTTTTTCCTCCCTCCCTTCCCTCCCTCCCTCTAGCCCTACCTTCCCTCCCTTCCCTCCCTTCCCTCCCTTCCTCTCGCAGTCGCAGTTTGCAATAAGTCGATAAGCACTGCAACCCATGTAAATTCTGCGGTGCTCAGGGTAAGTGAATTTAGCTGAACGTGATACGTCAGTTTTATTCGTTCGCTTCTCTCGGTCCAGCTTATCTCCAGTGCCTAGAGCGGAGTGGCAGTGCAGCTGCCAATTTTTTCTTTTTTTTTATCTTGTTTTACAAGCTCTATAATATATATATATATATATATATATATATATATATATATATATATATATATATATATATATATATATATATATATATGTTTATCTTGTTTTACAAGCTCTATAATATATATAAGCATCCACACACACACACACACACACACACACACACACACACACACACACACACACACACACACACACACACACACACACACACACACACACACATATATATATATATATATATATATATATATATATATATATATATATATATATATATATACATATATATACATATATACAACACACACAAATATACACACACACATATGTATACACACATATATACACATACAAACGCACGCACACGCAGACATCATACAAATACATATATTCACAGGCACGTACTTCCATAATACAGTACATGAAAACAATTCTTGGATACAAGCACCGACAGACACACACGCGCGCATATATGTGTATGTTTACTATTATTTATAAATATAGATAGATAGATACAGATATAGTTATATAGATGAATAGATAGATAGATAGTTTGATATAAATATATAGATGAATTATTTTTATGTATATATAGATAGATAGATATAGATATAGATGTATAGATATATAGACAGATATAGATATATAGATATAGATATATAGGTATAGATATATTGATATAGATATATAGATAGAAAGATAGATATATATAGACAATATAAATGTGTGAGTCTGTGTATTTAGTTAGCGAGATGAAGAGAGGGATTCTTAGCCATTTAGCTGCTACCGCTCTCGGAGTCCTCAATGCATATGAACCTTAATCACTGTAAGACTCAGACTAACTGCCAACTACTCTAGGAAAGATTCGTGGGTGATGCCTGTTGTCCAGTGATCACGTTTCCTATATATAATTTTCAACGGAAAGGTTTTAGACAGAGACTCTAGACGACACTTGGGCTTGTTGTAATCAATCGAGCTCATTTATAATTGCCGTGATAAACTCTCAATGAATTCTCTCTTCTTGTTTTGATAACGTAGCTGATGACCTTTGTAACTTAACTTGTCAGTTTGTTAAGTGCGTGCATTGACCTCAGGCCCTGTAACAGTTCTTCGTGTACAAAATGCTAATAAGTCGTTAACATACGCGGACTGACACACATTGATGGTCGCTCTGTGGTTCAATTTCTTTAAGCACTGAGTACAAAAAAATAGCAAATATAAAGAAGCAAGAAATGACGTAAACGATCATAGAATAGTTTACAACAGGGTATAGGGATCTCTCACACAACGACCTACAAAAAGTGTGATAGAGACAACAATAGCCCGATAGTTGGAGACGGAAGCCCTTCTTAGAAGTTGCAGCCTCGTGAACAGACTTATTTTGACATCCGGAAAGTATCCAGGTTTATGAAGTTAAGTGAAGTCCGCCATTGTAGCATTTGAAGTTCGTCGGAAATGGCCATTGTAGCGGAACAAGACTTGTTCACTTGAGCAAAATTTGGGGCGAGTTCTTTGCCCTCAAGCGCTTCAAAGACACAGCAGGGCCCCTTGGCCCCTCGGCCTGCCTCGAAAGCCGTCAACCAAGCTCATCTCGTGCGCAGGGACATCCACGTCAGAATGAGCCGAGATACCAAATGAGGCTGGGAGGGTGGATGCATCTGCGTCGTTGTCGAGAGGATGATACCCGTACAAGGACTGATTAACAAGAAACAAGACGAATCTAACGTCTATTTCACTGGCTATGTTGCAACCTTTTAGGACGGCGAGTCGTCGACAACGAAACCAGCGGATTCACGGCCGATAATCAAAGACCCGAGTAGATGCTCTCGCGCCCGTCCCTCTTACTCTAGAGCCTATACTCTACAAATGTCTCCTTCCAAACAGATCTGCTCATCGCGAGGAAACCCTCCGAGAAGGCCAAGGTCAGTGGTGGGGGTTAAAGAGGCTTACGAAAGCGGAGCGCAAGCAAGGCGTGGGAGAAGCCGTTGCCCGGTAAGGAAATCTGGGGAGAATTCAAGCAGATTAAGAAGGTCATTGCTGCGCGGTGATTACTGCGCCGGTCCTTGGTTTATATGCATGCACCAAGAGACGGTGGTGATATAAATACATGCACACATACATACCTACAAGTATACATAGATAGATGAATAGATGCATTGGCAGATAGATAAATAGACAGATTGGCAGATAGATAAATAGATAGACTGGCAGATAGTTTAATAGACTGGCAGACAGACAGATAGATATAGATAGACAGATGGATATGCACAGGTAAATCGTCTCAAACTACTCACCGTAACGTCTCGATTTCTCCTTGCAGATCCAGTGTGTTTATCTCTTGCACTGACATTCTGTTTCCTGATACTCCGCCACCGCTGTTTTCACTCCTCATCGACGCTAAAACCATTTGGAGGATGAACTGACTAGGTACAACATTGTCTATTGCGTAGTGTCATATCTAACAGGTTTGTGATCCTGCGGG
>NC_051388.1:62007041-62012041 GCF_015228065.2 Penaeus monodon | reverse complement strand
ATTTTACATTTTCAGGTGTTTCATGCTAGCCGTGAGCACCTTTGTGTAACTACAGTACTGCTGTCGGTACAAGCTTTATCCTGGGGAAGGCGGGGGGGGGGGGGTCATCATTCACAGAAGATAAATCTATATAACCTGTCGTATCTTGTCCCACGTAAGGCAGTAAAACATACCAACAGCTGACACCTTCGACTTCTCCGAGCAGAGGGATTGATCAGCGCGGGTTGACCTGTGCATTGCTGGCCTCAGAGTGCGTGTGCTTGAGCCACGCCACCGTATCTGTCGTGGCCGGCGTTCCTTGGGCGCCGGGCGTCACTCGCTCACCCGTCGCGCTGCTGTCCTTCTCGCGTCACCATCACCACTTTGCTACCTCACTACCCTTAGACATCACTGACAAATAATTCTGAATAATGATGGAGATGCTGTGAACACAACACGTGTGTTGGAGTGTATGAGCGCTGTGTGGAGTGCGTGAGGAGGCGCGGGTCCAGCGTGGTCCAAGCGCTTCTTGAAAAGAGGGCAGCCGGCGGGGCGGCCCCCGGCTGCCCAGCTGCTCCTGCTGCGACCGCGCGCCCTGTCCTCTTGACGGTAAGCCAAGCAAAACATACATTTATATATATTGATTCATCTATCATCACGCTCACAAACTCCTTACACCTCACTATTGTAATACAAGGCCAACAAAAATAATGTGTACAAACTTGGTGGAGACTGAATGGACTATATACACAACAAAGCCTAAATAATTAGCCGGAGCCGTAATGGAAATGAAGATGAGCTTGTATGAGGATGCTGGGTGCCGTGGGCGTCCGTGGGCGGCGTGTGGGCGGGGCGGGCGGCCGGGGTCAGCCCGCCGAAGACGGTGCACACCGCTCAGGCCGCCTAAGGCCCAGGAACCGCTGCATCAGCTGCCGCCGAGAGGGAGTTGGGGGGGGCCACCACGAGGACGGCCATGAGGAGGCGCTGTGTTAATGGTGGGGCGCGGGGGTTCAGGTGTTGGAGTTGTGGTGGGGCTGCTGGATCTGCTGGAGCGCCTCCTGCGTCGCATACTGCCGCAGGACGGTGTTCTCGTACTCCAGCTGGTTGATGCGCTCCATCAATTCCGTGATCTTCTCCTTCAGGACCTCCACCTCCTCTCGCACCGCGAACATCAAGTGGGACTTAACCAAATCCTGCAAACAAGACATAATGCCTATTAATATCAACTGTAAACATTAGAGACAAATAAGTAACTAAATAAACTATTCATACTATAAATAATGGTATTTGGATCTAAGAATCTACAAAACATAATCATGAGCTACATTTAATTCAATTTTCCTTAAAACCTAACGTTCATCCAAGCAACAAATGCTGCATGACCTTCAAATCCTCCAACTGTTTATTTTCCTCAACCCCCCCCCCCTCCTAACAAGCCTCTGTCACATACGATAGACGGATCCTCTACTCCAGGCGTCGGCTCGTATTTCGTATGAGCGAGAAGCCGGTAAACAACGGAATGGCACGACCAGTAAGACCACCCTGTCCTCTTAAGTGGACGACTCCGAAGTGGACGCCACGTATCAAGGTGGAATTATCGAGCCATCGGGAATTCCACCGATTCTACCCACGCGGAAACGGCAATGGCGAGCAAATGTGAAAGGGAGAGAAAGGGACGACCAAAAGCACGTACTTTACTGTAAAACTTGCGAGAAAGTGGCCTCAAACGAACAAAACAAAAGGAAAGCCATGGGAGAGAGATGGTGAAACAGGGATAGTGTGAGATAAGAAAGAAAGAAAGAGGGAAAGAGAGGATGCGACGAGGTGATATAGAAAAGATAGAGGCAAAGTGGTGACGTGAGAGCTGGCAAGACGCCACTGCCAGGGGGCTATTTCCAGCGTCGCCTCGCTCCCACACGGTAAAATTCTAGCTCTCTTTTTCAACCAACTCGACCGCTTCTTCCCTCATTCCTGCGTTGCATCATCGACAAAGGGTCTTCTAAACAACCTAAAGAGACTACATACTTGGAGAACTAACGCTTTCCTAGAAGAAGTCCCTCGGTTTCATATCATCTTCTATTTGCCGTGAGATATTACTGCCACATTCCTTAGCCCTGGCCAACTGGCCGCCGCCCAACCAAACACTGAAAAACGTAAGGTTTCTCCCCTCCACAACAAAGATGATAAACAGAGGCAGCTAGTGGCAAAAGGGACAAGTAATTTACTTCTTCATCCCAAGTCAAATACGTTTAATTCTTCAAAACAACAATGAATTATTGAAACCCCAGCAAAACCAAATATCATAGCGAGCACCACCGGCGCACTGAAAAAAAAAACTTATTCAACAAATCTTATGGACTACTTCTGCTCCTTAAACCCGCCTCGACCCCACACCTGACTCCCCAAAATCGTGGCAGCCCTGCGAATTTTCCCCACCCGCGACTCCGGCCATCGAGAAGCCCTGCTTTGTGTGGCCCAAGCCCTCTGCTCGCATAGGGCGGGTTGGCGAGTGCAATGAAGGCTTCCCCTCCCCCCTCACTTTGCCTACGTCACTGAGACGCGCACACATATACACACGCACGCGCACACAGATACACACATACAAGCCAGAGGAAAACTTACAAAGTCAGGTACGAAGAACAGGAACTGCTCGTCAGTTAATCTGACGTCATAAACGAAGCTATTTTTTCTGGTTCTGGACTTGGAGCTGCCTTTGCTAGGCGTGGACGATAGGGGCGTGTGGGCGGGGGTGTGAGTTGGCGTAGTCTTGGGCGTGATCATCGGCGACTCCGGCGGCGATAAGGAGTGCGTGGGCGTGTAGGTGCTACTGGGATAGTCTGTGTTGTTATTTGTATATTCTGTGTTATTATTTGTGAACTCTGGGTGGCTGTACTTTTGGTCCGCGAACTCGTGCTGGGCGTACTCGTGCTGCGCGAAGCCAGAGTCGACACAGCTGGAGAACGTGGGCGTCCGGGATATATCTTGAGTGGGGGTTGCTGGCGGAGTTATGGGCACGCCGCCTCCCATACCCGCTGATACATGCGGGTATCCGCAGTGCAAAGCATCCATTTGCATGGTGATGGGCGCCGTGCTGGCGGTTGTAGGGCACAAGTCAAGCAGTGTTGCGGCTGAGGCTCCTCACCGAGTGGCGGGAGCGAGTTTGGGCACTACTGGCACACAGGCACAGACACAAAGGCACGACACTCTCACTAAGGCACTGTAGCGCACCTTAAAGCTTGCTTCACTTTCTACTATATCGAAGATGCACCGAGTCAACAAGGGCGATCCGAATGGTGTTCAAACACCGTAGATTTGTACACTTGTCCTGGCTGTGGAGGTGCGGGAGCGTGGTGCTGACGTTGCCAGTGCGGTGTCGCGGTCTGAACTGACGAGCAGGCGTGCCCGCGCCCCTTATATGTCTCCACGTACACTCGCACACGCGCCACCACTTCACGCCCGTCCGCCCCGCGCACGTACGAACACACACTCACATCAACCAACTGGGCTGGCACGTCGCCCACACACACCTGTACGCCTCTGTTTCCTCTTTTCTTGGGACTGGAGAGTCCTGTGCCACCTTGGAGACTGGCTCTCGCGGTGCTTTCGCCGCCAGCGCCCTCAGTAAGGCGCGCTACGCCATTCAGCATGCAACACACATCAGTAAGTACAAGGTTTCATTCATTTCAGCCTCGGAAAAAGATAGGCGATGTGGCTTACTCTTAAAAATCTTACTGGGTTCAGCTCAGACTGTTTTTTTTTTGCGAGCTCACCCATCCCTCTCCCTTCCTCTTCCTTTCCTCATGACGGATGGCTCAGCTGCTGCGTAAGAGTATTCCTTTCCTGTTTTAGGATACTGGCCATTTCCTTGGGGCGGCGACCTTGGTATTATACCGCCTCGCGAGCTCGGCCTTGTACCCCGGGTTGGAACAAAGGCTCGCGTGTTGTAGGGCTATCCCCTCTGCTCCTTGGTCATGCCCGCCCGCGACGCCCAGCGATGCGACTCCCATACACACACCTTCCACTGACCTACATTCCGTCTGCAATTACAACCTGTCCCGAGTCATGCAATGAATCGATCAACGTCCGTCAGATCGCAGCTCCTCCGCGCCCACACACTATACGAAGGCCCCAGCGCCTCACGTCCCCACCTCTCCTCACACGCCTCGCGCACTTCCTCGTTCACGCCGCTACTCCGTCAGCACTTCCTTTTAGCCACTTCGTCATTTCGCGGCCGAACACTTGTGCAACGGGCAACGCTGCATCGCACTCTGACACTTGTACCTCCCTTATCAACACCCTCATAAAGACGCTTACCACCCCTTCTAGCAACTCCTCTGTCGGGGAAAACTAACCCACGAACTCCTAAAAACACATTGCTACATTCAGCATGAAAAAGTAAATAAAATCATACATTTAATCATGTCTGTTCCTATCCTATTGGTCACGTTGGATTCCCCTGTGTTTTGCTACGAAAAGACGGTGCAACTAAGGAAGCACACAAACAAACGGAGGTGTTATGATACCAGCGGCCCCTCATCCCCCGACCCATGACATTTCCCGCGACGCCCGAGCTGAACATCTGGCAGTGAGCAGTGGCCGAAGTGCAGCGTCGCGCGGCTGGCAGACTCCGCAGAGTGATGCACATCCCGGTCACTTGCATGTCAGGCTCCTTTGGCCTCTATCCTCACCTCTTATCCATTTCCCATCGGTATCGAATAAAACGCCATGCTATAAGACAATGCTTGTGACCTAATTGTAGCCTCTACTTTAAATTCTCTTCAGCACGATTCTCAAGCTGCTGGGAGAAAATAAACATCCATCAAGAGATTGCTAATGTAAGCGAAGGCACGTCTCTTGTGGGTAAGCAACAGCTGGTTAAAAGAAGACAAGGCAGGATAGATATACAAGGATATTTATACGAGAAACTTATATTCAGGCAGAATTCGGGAGCTGGAGACTTCACGCTTACAATGCAGCCGCAGCCGCCCCAGCCCGTGAGGCCCCATAATAAGGCCGGCGAG